>NC_087521.1:13413066-13702510 GCF_963921805.1 Phalacrocorax carbo | reverse complement strand
CCCCTACCAGATTAGATTGATACAGACAACTCGTTCCTGTGAAGCTGCCACTGCATGGCATTTATTTGCATTTACATTGCAGTTCTCTTCATCAATCAGCTTTGCAGAGATCACCACCGCTGCTGGCCATATTGTTGCTATGATGACACTTCATCCTTAAGCGCTGCTTGCGTAATGGTACAGTACGTGCCCATGACCAAAGTTTAAATCAAAGTTTAATCATTATGGAAAAATAAACATATTTCCGCAACTGTGTATCCTGTAAGTAAAAGTAAAGGCAGTTTGGTCGGGTCACAGATGCTAATCTCTGCTCTTTTTCTATTCACAAACTATAAAGGGAGTTGACAGCACCTGTAAATGGTTTTCTGAGGCTAGATTGTATCTACGGTGATTATTATTTACACCCACTATAAAGACTGCTCTTGTGAGCCAAGAAGTCTGTTCCTGTGAGGTGAGTGTTACCAAAAAAGGGCTTTCTTGCAGGAGGATTCAGTGGAGCGAGGAGCCAGGGTGAGGGGCGGTTCAAGCACACAGACTGCCTTGTCATACGTTGGGTTTGTATAACCTGGGGACTGAAATACAGTCAGGATATGCTGCAGTTCTGCATTCCCAGACAGTCGGGATGAAGGGGAAAACCTCGGCTCTCTCAACCTGAGTTTTTTAAGCAGGGGCTGACCTTTTCCCACAGCCCAGTTCTGCTTCTCATATGAAGATCAACACAGGGCAGTAAAAGGATCGGAAAGGAGTTGACCTTCCAGTATGAATCAGGGCGAACACATGCTTGTTTAGTCAAGTAAAGTCATATTAATGTGGAAATCCTGCAGCCATCACTAAATCACTGTGGCTGGAAGCAAAGACTTTTACTTTGGACAGCTTTCATCTGCCGTACTGGAAGCTTGCTTCTGTGAAGCCTCTATAATGTCCACAGTTTAGGTGTGAAATTTCTAAGTGTGAAATCCACTCTGCTTTAGCGCATCTTCTTCAGCCAATTTGCATACAGGAGACTCACATCATTCAAAGACACTTCTGTCTCTACTCGCTGCTTCTGCAGGCTTCCCCTGAAAAAAAGTCACTTTGTCAGAATTGATTTTCTTACTGTATTTTATCTGCTCCTACCATTTCTGTAACTTTACCGTATGCATTTCATTAAGTCTTCCCTGTAAAATAATTCTGCTTACATACATATCAAATTCGTTTGCCAGCTGTATATATTATAACCAGACACATATAAAACGTTTTAGACAGCTAAAAATGGAAATGAGACGCATTGGCAATATGAAACGAATTATTTAAAGCAACCACTTTTTGTCGTGAGTTTTGAAACGGTATTAACCGAATGCAAGGTATCTTTCCTGCTCGGTGCTGCATCGCTGCTGGGCGTGCGTGTGCGTGAGCCATGGCACCACGCCACAGAAACCCCAAGTCCCTTTAAAGCACAGAGGGAAACCTGTAATGGACGGGTTTTTCCGCGTTTCTAGCAACAAAGGAATCAGGAAGAGGTACTGAAAGAAATCCATCCAACGCAGCCCAGCTGGGGGAGGCTCCGCACTCACCAAGCGCGCGAGGGCTCCCCCCGCTGCGCGCTGCCTCCGCGGGCACCCGTGGGCCCGGGCGTGGGCCAGTGACACCGTGCCCGCTGCCTCCCGCCGGGCCGCGTCGGAGTTCGGTGTTCTCCGGACGCGGACAGCGATGTCGGTGCTTGCAAAAACAGCCACCGGCTGCAGCGAGAGTAAAGGCGGGGAATGCGGAGCCGCCCCCGGCGAGCACTGGCTCCGGCGTGGCCGCGGGGGCGGGCGGGGAGCCGGCAACTTCGGGGACCGCGGCCGGGAGAAGGCAGGCTCCGGGGTGGTGGTGCATTTTGTTTTCCTCCCAGTGAAATGAATTCTCGGCTTATTTGCATGAGCCAAAGTTGTTTTGAGTAATTTGCCTGTTAGCAGTGTTATGCAAATGTTAGCAAGCTATTTAAAGGGAGGAAAAAAAAAAGCCGTGAGTTCTCCCAGCGCAGGGGGAAATCCTCTGTCCCTTTGCATTAGCGAGATGAGAGTACGGCGATTACTCACCTGCCCGGCCTCTCCTACACCCTTGAGCAACGCACAGCACTAGCTTTCCCAGCCCAACCTTAAACGCTCGGCAAACATGGCTGATTTAAACAAATCAAAAGTGGAAGAGCTTCTGATGTAGTCACGGGCTTACAGAAACTGTGTCATTCTGTCACCGGGATCACTGAAAGAGAAACACGAAATCGGATATTAAGGCGGGATCCCCCCATTTGCCTCAGCAGCCGGGGAGCGCGGGAATCCCACCGCCAGCCTCGGTGGCAGGGCGCCGCGCAGCCGCCACGGCGGCAAAAGCGGGGCGATCCGCTGGTTTGCAAAATCCTGAAAACGAGACATTTGAACTTAGAAAGCCCCGCCAGGAAAAGAGCCACACCACCACCATCCGCCCCCCCGCATACAGCCCGGGGTGCATGCGCGTCCTGGCCGCGGAGGGACGACGGCGCGGACTGGGGAGGAGGGCGAGGGCGCGATCTGGCGTTCGAGTTTCCAAACACAGCCGGCAGCGCGGGCTGCCCGCTCGCCGTGCCGTGCCGTGCCGTGCCGTGCCGTGCCGTGCCGTGCCGTGCCGTGCCCCGCCGCGCTCCAGCTGCCAGCCGGGCCGGGCCGGGCCGGGCCGGGCAGCGCGCGGGCAGGGCGCCGGGCATGCGCGCCCCGCGCAACAAGTGGGCTCCGCGCCGCCGGCCGGGGGGAGGGGAGCGAGGGGCGGGCGCTCGGCGGTGACGCGGGGCCCGCCCGATGCAGCCGAGCCGAGCCGAGCCCAGCCGAGCCGAGCCGGGAGCGCGGCGCGGAGGAGGGGAGGGGCGGCGCGGCGCGGGGGGGAGCGCGGCGCGGCGGAGGGGGCGCGCAGGCACAGGCGGCGGCGCGCAGCACCCCGCGCTCCGAGTGCGAGCAGCGGCGAGGATGTGAGTGAGAAGCAGGCGGCGCCGCTCGCCACGCTGCTGCCGCCGCCGCCCCCGGGCCGCTCCCGCTCCGCTGGCGCTCGGGGAAGCCGCCGCCGCAGCCGGGACCGGACAGCTCCCTGCGGGTGCCCTTCTTTCGCTGGCGGCGGTAGATCAGCACGAACCGAAGTGCGAGCTCGCGAGGCAGCCGCGGCGGGTGGAAGGTGACCCCCCCATCTTCCTCCGTGCACCTCCGCCTCCTCCCGGAGGAGGAGCAGCAGCAGCGGAGAGCTAGAGAGCGCAGGGAAACAGAAGCGGCTAGAAGGCGACCCCCACCCAGCCCCCCGGAGGAGCAGTAGAAGCGGTTCCCACCCCACCGGGGCAGCAGCGGCAGGACCAGGTGGCAGAAGCCCTCTGCGGCAGCAGGAGCCACCTGAAAGCAGACGATCCCCCTGCTGAAAGGGGCGGCAGGATCAGGTACGGAGACATCCCCCCCCCGCAGCCCGGGGGGGACGACTGAGCCAGCCCCTACCCCAGCGGCAGCAGCTCCCCGGCCAGCAGCACCATGTCCGCCGCGCAGGTGTCGTCGTCCCGGAGACAGTCATGCTACCTGTGCGACCTGCCCCGCATGCCCTGGGCCATGATCTGGGACTTCACGGAGCCCGTCTGCCGGGGCTGCGTCAACTACGAGGGCGCCGATCGCATCGAGTTCGTGATCGAGACGGCCCGACAGCTGAAGCGGGCGCACGGCTGCTTCCAGGACGGCCGCTCCCCGGGCCCCCCGCCGCCGGTCGGCGTCAAGGCAGTGCCGCTCTCCGCCAAAGAAGCGGCGGCGGCGGCGGCGGCGGCCCAGCAGCAGCTCAACCATGTGGACGCCTCCTCCAAGGCAGCCTCGGCGGGGCTGACCCAGTCCAGCCTGGACCGCTACGGGCTCAGCGCCGCCGCGGCGGAGCAGCGCAGCCGCTTCGAGTACCCGCCGCCGCCGGGCAGCTTGGGCAGCAGCCACGGCGCCCGTCTGCCCAACGGGCTGGGGGGGCCCAACGGCTTCCCCAAGCCGCCTGAGGACGGGCCGCCGGAGCTGAACCGGCAGAGCCCCAACTCCTCCTCCTCCTCCTCCTCCTCCCGCCGCGGGGCGCACGGGGGGCTGGTGTCCGGCCTGCCCCCGGGGGCCGCCGGCGCCCAGATGAACGTGCCCCCCAACCTGCTGCCGCAGACCTTGCTGAATGGGCCCGCCGCCTCCGGCGTGGCGCTGCCCCCGCCGCACGGGGGCCTGAGCGGCCGCGGCGGCGGGGGTCCCCCGGCTCCCTCCGCCTCCTCCCAAGGGGGCACCTGCGGCGGCGGCGGCGGCGCCGGGGGAGGCGGCGGCTCGTCCTCCGAGGCCTGCGGCAAGCGGCCGGGCTCAGTGTCCAGCAGCGACCAAGAGCGGGAGCTGAAGGAGAAGCAGCGCAACGCCGAGGCGCTGGCCGAGCTCAGCGAGAGCTTACGGAACAGGGCCGAGGAGTGGGCCAGCAAGCCCAAGATCGTGCGGGACACGCTGCTCACTCTGGCCGGCTGCACCCCCTACGAGGTGCGCTTCAAGAAGGATCACGCCCTGCTGGGCCGCGTCTTTGCCTTCGACGCCGTCTCCAAGCCGGGCATGGACTATGAGCTCAAGCTCTTCATCGAGTACCCCAGCGGCTCCGGCACCGTCTTCTCCAGTGCCTCCGGCGTGGCCAAGCAGATGTACCAGGACTGCATGAAGGACTTCGGCCGCGGCCTCTCCTCGGGCTTCAAGTATCTGGAGTACGAGAAGAAGCACGGCTCCGGCGACTGGCGGCTCCTGGGGGACCTGCTGCCCGAGTCCGTGCGCTTCTTCAAGGAGCTGGTGGGCGCCGACATGCTGCCGCAGCCCTACCTGGACGCCAGCTGCCCCATGCTGCCCACGGCGCTGGTGAGTCTCCCGCGGCCGGGGGCCGGGGCCGGCGGGGCGCAGGGCACGGCCGCCGCCTCTAGAGGACCCGGCGGCGGCGGCGGCGGCGGCGGGGCGATGCGCAAGAGGAAAGCCTCTCCTGAGCCCTCGGACTCGGCCGAGGGGGCTCTGAAGCTCAGCGACGAGCAGCAGCGGCAGCAGTGGATGGCCAGCCAGAGCGAAGCGCTCAAGCTCACCATGTCGGCCGGGGGCTTCGGGGCGGTGCACGGCGGGGGCCCCCCGCCGCCGCCGCCGCCGCCCCTCGGGCCTCACTCCAACCGGACCACGCCGCCCGAGTCCGCCCCCCAGAACGGACAGTCCCCCATGGCCGCGCTCATGTCTGTGGCCGACACGCTGGGCAATGCCCACTCGCCCAAGGACGGCAGCTCGGTGCACTCCACCACGTCCACCCGCAGGAACAGCAGCAGCCCCGTGTCGCCCGCCTCGGTGCCGGGCCAGCGCCGCTTGGCCTCCCGCAATGGGGACATGAACCTGCAAGTGGCCCCTCCTCCCCCCAGCGCCCACCCCGCCATGGACCAAGTGCACCCCCAAAACATTCCGGACTCTCCCATGGCCAACAGCGGGCCCCTGTGCTGCACCATTTGCCACGAACGCTTGGAGGACACCCACTTTGTTCAGTGCCCCTCTGTGCCCAGCCACAAGTTCTGCTTCCCTTGTTCCAGAGAGAGCATCAAGGCCCAAGGGGCGACTGGCGAAGTCTACTGCCCCAGCGGAGAGAAATGCCCCCTAGTCGGTTCCAATGTGCCTTGGGCATTTATGCAGGGCGAGATCGCGACCATTTTAGCTGGGGACGTTAAAGTGAAAAAGGAGAGAGACCCTTGAGTAGGAAATCCAATCCCTTCAGACTCCTGAAGATGTAGAATTGTGAATATAACAAACTGCAAAAGTTAGTCTTATGTATAGACATTATTTTCGTCGTATGTTTCTATATTTTGAAACAAAGGTATGTACTCTTCTTCATTTGAAGGATAGAGCTGGTTTTTGTTAAACAGAATATAATATTGTTTGGTTACTACATAATACCTGTTCTCATTTCTTTGGCAGTGTGTTGGCTAGGTACAAAGTTAATAGCCCTTAGCGATTACCTGCTGCTGGTGTGTATTTTTGTAAATGTATGCACTTCTCTGAAAGAAGAAGAAAAACACAAAAAAAGACAAAAAAATTTTTTTTTGCCAAGGCCAGTGTTGATGCCTAAAAAAATTGCTACAAAAATGGTGACAGCTTATGTTTTACAAGCCCTGAGTGTTAGTCTTCACTTTATTTTTTTCGTTTTTGTTTTTTGTTTGCAAAACGGTGGGATGGCTCTGGGGGGAGGGTGTTTTTTGTTGCAACTTTGTAAGGAAAATGTTTTCAGTTTGTTTCTATTGATCTGAACGTTTTTAATCTTCATGTGTTTTTTGTTTTTGCTTTTATTGATGCACGGATGCTTTTGAACAGTAGAGCAAAATGCTGTACATGAAAAACATGCTCTGTTTGTCCTTTATACATTTCTGTAGTTAACAGAACACTGTAATGTGCCTTGGAGCTTAGTAAATTGTAATAAATTCAATTGATATTAATACTTCTCGAGTAGCAAGTTTTATTTTTCTCAGAGCTTAGGCAGCATGCGCAAGCCATGTTGCCTTTTTAAAAGTCTCCATTATGCCAAGAGCCTGCAGTTCGTTGTGATAATTGTGGCACTTGTACGCACATTTTCACATGTATGTAGTAAGATGATGATGTTGATGGTGTTATCAAACTTCTCTAAATCTTGGCACTGTGCCTATTTACATTTCACCTTTAATGTTGCAGTAACAGTTGCTGACTAAGCATTTTCTATTTACTGTTTCTGCATCTCATTTCCTCCTCCCTTCTCCCCCCTCCCCAGCTCTCCAGCTGCAAACAGTGTTTGCAATACAGGATGCTTCCATTGCCTGCGCAATTTAATAAGGCTTGAGATTTGAAATGAAGCCCTCTTTCACAAAAAAAAACCAGCATCACGTGGTTAATCATTTTAGTTGGTTTTAAGAGCAGTCGTTGAAGCTCGGCATTAGCTGTAGCCTGTTGGTAAGGCAGGACTGTAGTTGAGCACAGCGCAAAAAAAAAAAAAAGTAGTGGGAAATAACAGCTTCTACAGTTGGTGTTGCAGCTGGTGGGTAGCTACCCCATTTAGGCAATGACTTTAAATAACTGAGTTGGTGAACAGTTCAGGGGCTGTGTGGTGTTCTCTGTTGAAGAAGCTTCCTTAAACCACTGAAGTGAAATGCTTTCCTTTTGGCCACGATCGTATGTGACTCTTTGTATAATTAACTATTTTATGTGACATTGGCATTTTCTGGAGACTGGGGAGCAGTGCAATACTTGTTAGGTGATCAACAGGAAAAGTAAATACACAGGCCTCACACTAGCTAGAAAATGCAAACAAACCTAATGTGAACTTTGTCCTTTCCAGTGAGGCAAATGGAGGAAAGATAGAAAACCTGAAACAAAACCAGCTGCACTGCAGAAATCCTTTGCAGTTTGACCAGCAGGACACAGAGCTGTTCCAAATGTCATAGGTTATGAGCTCTGAGTTTTGCTGAATATTAAGGATCCCTACCGCCAAACACCCATAATTGTATAAAGAGGTACTTTTTAAAGATCTGGATGGCATTTGGTATCTGCTTGTTCTTAATAAGACATTTTCATTTCTATTCCTGCTGGAAAGGATGGTAGAAGCTTTGAGACTATATGCTTAGTATGCCTACAGATCCTTGCTCTCTTGCATAGATATGTGCTCCAGCGATTTTGGGGATGGGGGTGTGTGTGTGTTATATTTTGAGATTCAGTCTTTGGCCACTATATCTGTGTTTTCAGACAATTACTTTGTGTGTATATATTTTTTTTTCTGCTAAGTGATGTATTGGTGCTTAAAAATCTCAGAATATACTGTTTGTATGTAATGAATTGGAGGGAATAATGCAGAAAAAGAATGTTTTGAGTTAATTACTAGATCCAACCTATATGTTTTATTATTGGATGCAACCTATACATTTTTTAGCATATAGATTTGTACTGATCCTATTTTCAATTATTTCAAAGCATGCAGTTCCCACACAGCAGTTTATTTCTAAATCATGAGAATGGGGGACTAACATTGTGAGCTCATGACTGGCAGAGAAGAAAATTGTACACACGGATGAAATTCGAGTTTAAACCTAACAAGGAGAGAAGTAACATTCATGTGTGAATTGAGAAAAACTAATGGCTATTCAACATGTAATTATGTCACAGAAGCATGAATACCCTGATTTATATAAACATCCACTCCTGAAATCAGTCATCAGTAGTTGGAGTTAGAAGGAGCCTCATTCTGTGGATTTCTTTAATTCAGAGCATTCTTGAAAAGCTCTTATCAGTCAGAATTTTTGAAACATAAGCCCACTTATGAGACTCATCAATTTGATTTTTAGCAGGCAAAGGAAAGGTACGGGGCAGTAGACATAGGTGGAAAATAAGCTTGAATTGAATTGTAATATTGCAGTTAATTAAAGTTAACTGTAGCTACGGGGCATTTGTTGTATGGAGGTTTTTTGTAACCATGTGACCTTTTCTTTTACTCTGGCTCATTAAGCAGCCAGTCTGGGCGTATTAGCCAGCATTTCTTTGAACCCACTCCATAGGTTTTTCTCTTTCTGAAGATGTCCACAGCTGACAAACAAGCCGTAACCATTTTTTCAGGAGGAGGAAAAGGGAGATGCTGAGCGAGTCTCATGTACAGAGATTCAGCTGATTTCTGTATCAGTAATGCTCCCCTCCCCCATATTTGCCAGCTATTTAAGGTAAAGCCCAATGTTTGCTTGAATAAATCGTGTAAGTGAATTTATTTGTCCAGGTGGTCATTTGTTGTGCTCTCATTCCTTCTTGTAATGGGGAAGTATTTAAATGGTTTATTTTCCTAAGGAGGGTTGGTTGGGTTTTTTTTCCCAGTTAGATTATTCTCAACATTTCTTTTAATAGCCTTGTAGCCTATTTTCTAAGAAATGGGTTAGAACATGTGTGTCACTGGATGTTTGTTTTTTAAGCATTGGCAGCTCTGTGTGAGTTGGAGATGGAAGTGTTTGTGCAGTGAAGAGATGCTATGTCGGTTTGGGGAAATACTACACAGTTCCATCGACTTCACCGATGCTAACTGGTGTCACTTAGCACAAACCTTGTTATCTTTTTTATTTGCTTAGCAGTGTTGTGCATATGAGCATGGTCCCCCCCTCCCCCTCCCCCCCAAACATTTGAGCTCCAAACTAGTCAGGACTAACATTGTTTTGAAACTGCAATCTCTTCAAATAGGCTGGCTGCCAGCATAGCTTTGCAGAGCTGCAGCAGTCACTGGCAAAAGGGTTGTCTGCTGCTTTACGCATCTTGCGAGCTGAGTTTTTCTTCCCCTCAAGGGAAAGGGCTTTGTCTCCTCAGAGCTCTCAGGTTCCTAGCTTACTATGCAGTAGTCGCTTTGCAGCTTCCCTCTTCCCTAGGTCTTGCCATTTTCTTTTTTTGTGGAATGCAGCCATTCTCCATTCATAGTAGGATGGTTTGTGTTGTGCATTAGCCGCCTCTTTCTCTGCCAAAGTGACACATCCTGTAGGTTTGCAGCAGAGTACTGAACTGTCACTGTAATGCTGACTCTTGTAAGGCTATTCTTGAAGCAGAACAGCTTCCCCCTTGGCGTTCAGCCATCAGAATCCATTACAGCATGCATTTTCTACCCAAAACATAGCTCTGTACCTACATAGTTGTCCTTACAACCATCCCCTGGAAGATGCAGAGGGCATAGTTATACCTACCTGTATAGATATAGGCTGGGTTTGTTTTCAAAGTGTCTGAAAACAGTGTACTGAGCTTTTGTTGTTTCAGCCCCTGCCTTAACCTGTAAGGCAGACTGGGAAGGGGAATGCCTCTGCTGATAGGGTGATGCAAAAAGAACTATAGACAAGGTCTTTTCCCTGGTGTATGTCTTAAAAGAAGGATTAAGTGTGTGTGCAGTGAGTGAGGCTACTACTGGGCTCCTCTGAGGAGCCAGCCGAACATCTCCCTCTCCACGTGTTCACCACAGGGCAGCCCAGCCCCATGCTGCTGGCCCTGAGGGGTCGGATCTTCGGGAACCCAGCTCTTCTCCCTGGGAATGGGCTCACCTGCCTCTGTGAGAAGAAACAAGGGAGGTTACATGTCATTTCAAGTTTCTGACAGCAAACCCACTCTCTCAGCCGTTCAGGGAACTGTAGAGTGAAAAGCAGAAGGGAGCAGTTAGACATGTGAATAGGAGGGGGAGGATGCTCGTCACCAGTCTGCCCAGCCAGTACAGTCTCTGACTGGTTGGACTGGCTGAGCTACTTGGGGCTAGGTAGGTTCAAGACTGCACAGTCTGACTACTGTGCTTGGCTTGACAAAATGAACCTTGCTGGTATCAGTGCGCATTGCTGACAGTGGCTGCAGCTATCCTGAAGTGTCCTTCTCTCTCCCCCTCTCACTGACACACAGCCCTGCCTGCTGCTGGGCCGAGATTGCATTCCCCTCGCTGCTGTGTGCCTTGCCTTCCCGATGCGCCCTTGTAGGGTTGTTTGGAGGCGGTGGGAGCAGGGGTGGAGGTGATGAAGGTCAAGCTTCTTAGGTTTCAGCTGATTTGGCATCCGCTCACAGCCCTCCCCCCCCAACCCCTCCCCGTAGCACTGCAAGGCCATATGTACTCACTGCTGCTTTTATGACCCTTTGCAAAGAAATCTCAGAGATGTGAGCTGCTGTCAAATAGCAACTTATTTCCAGGAAAACACCCCCTTCCCACACTGATCAGCTTTAACAGTGAGAAGACTGTGTTTTTTCCTTCTCCCAAAGAGAGCTGTAATGGGAAGCTGCCGCTTTCTCTCGGGCTGGCACTGCTCTCCCAGCAGTACTGGGGGTGCCAAGGCGATGGGCTCCCCTGAGCCTGCTTCACTGGGGGCCTTTTCCTCTACTTTTTGGCCACCGCAAAGGCCCTTTGCTTTGTTCGGCACTCTGTGAGCGGAGGCTGAGTCTGGCAACCCCGCCACAGCACAGAGCGGCTTGGCACGGGTGCAGCATGGCAGCTCAGGCAGGGACTGGGAGGCAGCGAACCGAACCAAGCTGAACGGAACCGGGCTGAACCAAACTGGGCTGGGCCAGGCCAGGGAGGGGGCACAGGGCCACCACGGCATGTAATTGCTGCTGGCCTGGGCCTGGCCTAGACAGCCATGTGATCCCCTGCCTGCTTGCCTGCCTCTGCGCAGGGGATGGGAATGGGGACATGAAACATGTCTGTGCAGCTTCAAGGAGGCGAGCAGAATTCCCCACTGTCATCATCCTCCTCCCCTCCCTCCCTGCAGGCTGCCAGACGGGAGGGCTGATTACAGCTCCGCTATTGTTCAAGTAACCTACAAATGGATTTGCATGGAGGCAGGTTGGGAGGGGCAGAGGGGTGGGATTTATTAGCAGCAGCTAAATTCGTCGGGATTACTATTAGGCTGAGAGCTTCTCAATGGGAATGATCCCTGGGTGAGCGGTGGGGTGGAGGGGAGGGACTGGAAAGCTCCTTTTCTGCAAATAGGTGAAGGGGTGGATGGTTCCAGCCGAGGAGGGGAGGCAGGCAGGGTGCAGCTGGCTGGG
The DNA here is from genome assembly GCF_963921805.1 of Phalacrocorax carbo. Classification (NCBI taxonomy): domain Eukaryota; kingdom Metazoa; phylum Chordata; class Aves; order Suliformes; family Phalacrocoracidae; genus Phalacrocorax; species Phalacrocorax carbo. The sequence goes on along the minus strand of NC_087521.1, from coordinate 13,690,979 downwards.
GACGGCACTTCACCTCGGTTTAAACTGTAACCCTCTATTCCGAGCACGCAGCTCCTGGCAGCGCCGTTCATACCAAAGCCTTGACTCAGGGTTATCTGCATGCTGGGTAATAAGCAGCGTCACCAGAGGAATGTGCAGAGAAAGCAGCCATGCTGCTGCAAGCCTCTGCTCGCTCCTCAGGCAAACCACTGACTTAGCAGCCCGCGTCTGCCTCTGGGCTGCTGAAGACTGGTGAGGGGTGGGGGGTTTCTCCTGGGGAAGCAGCACCAAGTCTGTTGTGAAGCCAAAACAGCATTTTGCCCTTCCATAAGTAAGTGTTTTTATGCAAAGCTGGCTGGGACTTTGCAAACTGTAATTGAGGGCTGCGCCCAGGAAAGGGTAAGTTACTCCTCAAGTCACTACGTTAGTTTATCCGTTTTCCAGATGGGTAATCTCAAGTGTTTTAGCCAAGGTCACACAGCAAATGCCTATCAGAATGAGGGAGACCGTGGCCTTTGGTTACTGCCCCAACGGCTAGTCTCCCTTCTTCTGGTATAAAAGCATGTTGTTACAATGACTGTGTACAGCTGAACTCAAAAGCACTTGTGCGACACAGGTGTTTGGGAACAGCAACGTTCAGTGCCAGGCCATTTGCCTGCAGCCTGCGTCCTTCGCTCAGATAGCTCCAAGGCCGGAGGCTGTTGCTGTTCTTGCTGATGCAACATACCAAGGGCTGGGGTGAAGGAGAGTGCATACCTGTGTGTCAGAGGTAGGAGCTCCCCTTTGGCTATAATGGAAAGCACAACGCATCCAAATCAAAGACAGGAGGGGGTTGCTTTGAATTGCTCTATTCTGGACCTATCTGAGGCAATCTTACTCTTCTCTGCACACATCACGGTAACAAGAGACAAGATCATAGCGTAGCCCAGGTTTTCATTTGAACATGTCCAGGCTGGCACACAGTTGGGGTAAGGACAACGTGCTTTTGTAGGTTTGATTTGTGTCAGGGCTAGGGGCAGAATTAGGGAGGGAGTGGGAAGCCTGAATATCTGGTCTGCTACTGGAAAATATAGGCATCTGACGTGAAGATGTTGCAGGCTTATTTGATCTAGCTTGATATGGTAGACATCTTCTCTTAGAACTCTCTTCCTCAGTGTCTGTAACATTTCTGTAAAATAAAAAGAGAGGGTACAAAACATCTAGGATTAAAATAACTGAAAGAGCTCTTGTCTTCCTGCAGCAGTAAATTTTGGAGTATTTATTACTTGCTCAGTGTTGTTGATGTGCTTGACACCCTTTCACATGTAAAGATAATTCCTTCGTGAAGAACTCAGAGTGCATTGATAAGAAAGGCCAGTTGGCACATCTATTTTATCCCACCTCCTTCGGTTAAAGATTATGCCATGTATCTTATCAAAAGGATGCAGCCTTTCAAGACCTGTACCTTGGTAAGTATACATGCTCATTTTGGCAAACATTCGCTGTGGTTTTGAGTAGTTTTCTCCCTCCACTCCCCCACCTCCTGCAGTCAACTCTTCTGTTCATCCAACTGTACACATTTAGCTGTGCATTGCATCATTTCTGCCGGAGGGGAGGCAGCAAGAGGTGCAGCCATCAGGGATAGTATCGGTTGTGTGATCTGTGGACATCTAGTCACATTGTGCTAACGAGGACCTGCAGCCTAAGATAGATTCATTAGTCAGCATCCTTGATAGGATGCCTAGTGGCTTGTGTGACAGTTAAATACCAGGAAACGATGCAGAAATTCTTATGCTCTTGTGTACCTGTCTTTCCTCATGCTAGAAGAGATGACAGCGTTCCTTGAGAACTGCACTGTACATGCTTAATTCAAAGAGCAGCTCCCTTCAGCTTTTTGCATGATTAGTTGCAGCTCTCTGCCTAGATCTTCCTTGTTCTGATGGCTGGATTTTTACAGTAGTGTGTTGTAGATATTTTGCAAGTTACAACTTGAAACTTCCTCCTAACAGAAGGTTCTGTCATTTGAAGGAACCCCACCCCGCCCTCCCTTGAAGATGTGCAATCCCAGGCTATGCTTGAGCATGCCTGGGGAGGCAGGTGCAGCCTGGCTGGATCCTCAACATTACCTACAAATAAACACAGTTTAAACAAATTGGACTAATAAGAACATTCAAGATTCAAGTAATAATCAGGACAGGTTTTGCTATGTAGTCTTCATTCCGTGCTTTCCCATCCCCTCTCCCTCTGAGTTATAATACAGAATATATGACATTATCATGTTGCTATGGAAATCAATTACTGCATAACTCTGTAGAACTGTATAACAATAACACTTGTTAATAGCACTTTTGTTGAAAACAACAACATCAGGTTAAAGTCACTTTTAAAAACCTCACATTTCCTTCCTGCTGTTGCAAATAGGGAGTTACATAAAATTAAAGATTTATTTTATAATATTTTAAGGAGAAAAATCCTTCCAGCACAGAGCCTGTAAATGCTATTGTGTTATTCCTCAGTTGCCCAGCACTTGTATAGCCATTGGGTCTGTCCTCCAGCCCAGAAAAGATGGCAACTGCTTGAAGCCAGTACAAGTTCTTCAAACCTTAGAGCCAAGGGACCAGACCAGAGCAACATGATTTGTCTGCTCAGAGCAGGCCTTTTGTGCTTGTATCTTGGTCCAAGTCTGTAGGAACTGTAGGCTGTCACCTGCTCCACACAGTTTCCTCCTCAGATGAACTCTTCGTAGAGTCACCTGATTCCTTCCCAGTGCTGTGAGAGTCACCATATTACTTGCTGCAAACATTTAAGGGATCAGTCCTCAGCAGCACACACACAATTACCCTCAGGGTCTTGTCCAAGCTAGTTCTACAGTTTGATGGGGACCTCTCTCATTACCACACAGAATTCTCAATGATGTTTCATTTCAGGGTTGTCAAGTCTGCATACTGATACACCAGCTTTCCTTGATGCTTAAAGGTGTCTGGGCCTGGGTAGCTCTTTTCACCAAGCTTCTTAAGTCTTTTTGGCTGTTGTTCCCCAAAGAAGCCTAGCAACGTAGTCACCAGACTTCTCTTGAGTTTTCATTTGGGCAGCAGTGGAGTTCCCACACAATTTGAGGCCATTTAGTCTGAATTCAACATTTCACCCCTCACTCACTACTGAAGACTTTCTCTGGCTGCCCGATGCAGGAAGCTGCTGTGTTGAACAGACCTCCACCCATGGCTCAAATGGCACATGACACGTATCTATATATGCTGGGCACATATCTATATATATGCTCCAGTGAACAATCCCTTCATGTGTGCAAGCGCATGCCAGCTGCATATTACTGGCATTTCCCTGCTCTCAGGAGGACCTTCTGCAAGCTGATGCAGGACTAACAATTCTTCTAAAGCTTTTCAGCAAGCTACAAGTCTTCCTTGCCTTTTGTAGCAGAATGCTTTAGTCTGTCACATGAATTCATTCTCTCCACCTCTATTTCCTCCATCATGTTACTTGCAGAGGAGTGCCCAGAGTGGCAATCAGTTTAAGCCCTAGCAGCAGACCTGGCAGATGTCATTCCAAGGCTATTGTTCCCATCTCTGAACACACAGGTAGTGATGTTCCCTGGCTGTTAGATCGCTATAAATGAGCACATTCCCCATGAATGTAATGCAGCCCAGATGCAATTACAGTATTTTCTCTGGAGCCAGTCTCAGCCTGGCCAGAACAAGAGCCAAATAGCTCTACATTCTCTATGCTGCATGGCCCCCTCTCGCTGGGGAGGTGCTCTGTAGCTACTCAATTTTAAGCCTTCAGACCAGCAGCACTAGGCATTCAGAGATGCAGATGGGCATTTGAGGGTAATGTTTTTTCTCCATCAGCACAGAGCTAAGCCAGCCCAAACTACCTTCTGCCAGTCCAGCAGTACTCTCCAGACCCCATGTCAGCACACACTGCAGCAATCTCTCCTGCTGAGGTGCAAGCTGCAGTTCCTGTTGCTTTTGTTGACTCTGCAGGAGGAGTGCCCGGTGTGCTGCTGGTTTTTCAGCAACAGATAAACAACATTTGTCACAGAAGAATCCGTTGAGATATATCAAACCTATTGGTTTTGCCATTATCTTTTATGTAGCTAGCTGCTCTAGTTTTCTCTTAGTGATACAGTCCATTTGCCTGTCAACGTGCTTCATGGTGCACAAGCTTCTGGTTTACTTTCCCCAAGGATTATTCTGTCTCAGGGTCCCAAGTCCATTCAGTCAGCAGTTTGTCCCTCTTTGAACACATAGCTAGAGGGGCCTGTTTGCCACAGCAAGGCAAACCACACAAACCCACCCATTTAATTTGCTCCCACTACTAAGTCCTTTCTTTAATTCCTCTGGCTCCTTCCCTGCTGGGTCCCATAACTTTACATAGCTGGTTTCTTGCAGGTCCATGAGTCCTTAGAGAGGCAGGTTGCACTTAGCAATATGTTTGCAAATACATCAAGAAAGGTTTGTATATTGTATAAGCACAGCATCTCCTACAAAATCCTTTTTCCCTCTTTGGGAATTCATGAGGTTAAACTAGGTATGTGTGGTGAACATGAACGATGAAAGGCCCTGAGTCCTTTCTAAGTATCATTGTTTATTTGAAAGTGTGATAGATGTTAGGATTAGAATGAAGTACACCTTACTTGGGACAGAACAACTGTTGTTCATTACCTCCATATCTTGAAATATTTATTACTTAAAGATACACTTATATTCTTGGCCTGCATGGCTTTCCAGTGCCTCCTACAAATTCTTGAGCTTACAAAGGTGGTGCTGACTTGCTACTGTATTTATTTCCTTACAGAAATGAAATGGCGGAGTGTGGGAAGGAATAGTTGCTGTCAGGAAAGATCAAGAAATGAAAATGTACCTCTTTTGGGGCATGTGTCAAGGAGATCTGGAGACCCGGAGACCCTTAGCCTGAAATAGAGGATGAAGTATGAACAAGTGCCAGAGGCAAAGGCAAGGAAGGAAAACTAGATAAGCTCTGTACTTCAGCAGGCGGGGATGAAAAAGAGAGGGAGACATGCAGAGTTTTCTGGTTTTAAATGCTTGGGAGATGCTCTGAAGCTGTTTTTATGACTGACAAATAAGAGCCAAATGGTTGCATAGTTATAAGCAGCAAAGCTTTGCAGAGCAGCAAAGGCACTGGAAATATAATAAATAAGATAGTTGATCCATAGGTCATGAGGTGAAGAGTCCCTCATTACCACTTCATCCATGAATAAGAAACAGTGAGAAGTTCCTGAAATGAGGCACGGTTGTCACAAGATGACGGCTCTTAAATGTTGATCTTGTAAAATATCTTGATGGCCTTTATGGTTATTTTTTTGTATCAGCCAAAGGTGTGCAACATAGTTTTTAGAAGACAAAGACATGATCTTTTCAGAAAAGCTTACAATTTAAATACTAAGGGAGAAAGAACAAGAGGGGTTGTTGAAAAGTTTGAAAGTGGTGTTTGAGCATAAAAAAATCAGACCAGTAGGAGCTGGCATGCTGGTGATATGTGGATGAGCCAGATAGTACCAGGTGAAATCTATGGCATATGCAGTTGACACACTGTGAGGAAACCATTTTCCTCAGCATTTTGCCTAGTTTTAAATTAAAAGTACTAGAATGTTTGGAGGAAGACCTGATTGCCATTGGATAACTTACTGGAAGCTCACCTCTGTAAAATGGGCATCTTTGATCAGAAAGCAAACTCCAGGATTCATGAGGAATGACATGTTGATCACTATGTGCAGCTTTGTACAGCCATTTCAGGAACCAAAGACCTGCCCTTATTTGAAAGAATATTGATGACCCCATCTTGATAATGAACCGCTTAAAGGGTTTTGGAGATAAGCCCATGAGAACAGTTAGAGACATGCAAAACTGTCTCTGCACCACAGCAGAAGTGCAGTTATTGTTTATTTATTCTACAGCTACAGCCCCTTAGTATGCATAAGACTTTGTAGACAAATAGGACAGGTCTGTGCCTGAGGAGTTTGCCTTCTGAGCAAGACAGAGCACAGCAAAGGGAAGCAAACCAAAAGAAGTGTGTTGGTACATGTGCAGAGCAGTAAGGCAGTGGGAGGCAGAGAGAGCCAGTGGAGTGGAGAGGTCAGGGTCAAGGGTGTCACCAGAGCCCTCCCAGGGTATGCACTTACCTTCCAGTAAGGCAGGCCCCTCTGGCGTTGCTGTGGCGAGGGGAAGCTTCTTGTTTCATTATCTATGAGGTGTGACCTGTCTGCTTACAATTGCAGTCCTGTAGGAAATATCCTCTAGACTGCCCAGACTCTGTTTTCACTGGCTTCTTTTTCTACATATGCAGCTGCTTTTACAGCAGCTCCATATCTGTTTGCACAGAAAAGCAGCTGGATTGCACAAACAGCAAAAAAAAAATTCAACGAATATTTGAATTCAAAAGCAGATTTTGGGGGCATCTGTGTTGTGATGCTTCAATATTCATGCACTCAAGATTTATTTGTGCAAATGAATTTTAAGTCAAATTCTAAATGTGAAAAAGGTGGAATTGCACATTTTATTGTAAAATCATGATAAGTTACCAAACATGGTACAAAATCGATACCATTTGATATATGTAATTAGCCAGCACATCAGTAGACCTAGAAGTGTTCATCAAATAGACTAATCATTTTGAGTGATGAAAATCTTGAGTATTTCCTAATCTAGCTGCAGCTAATTTCTGAACAGAAGAAAATAATATTAATAGAATATGTTTTTGTTGCATATTACTTGCTCGGTTTTAGCATTATGTATGCAAATCAGGTAATTTTGTACCTAATTGCCTGATTTGCATGCATAAATGTAGGTTGCACATGTGCAAATGATTTCATTCAAATTTAATATATGCCTAATATGTAGACTGGCTGAAAACTTGAATTTGTGTATCTGAATCACTCAGAATTTTCACTTAAGGAAAAAGCAAAATTTGTCACCAGTTTTGGAGGTCAGATGAAGTAGATTGGCTTCTTTAAAAAATTTTGAAGGGGCAGTAACCCTTCAAAAAGAGCTGTGCATTTTTCTTGAGAAATGAGCAATGATGTGAATGCCCAGAGAGATAAGTAAATGAAAGAGATCCTGTTGCTTTAAATGCCATAAGAAAATCACAGAAAAATGTGACACTTGCCAAGTGGAAAAAGCCAGAATCAATCAGAAGGAAATGTGGCTTTCGAAGTCTAAGATGGCTTAACAGACAATGAAACCTAAGGTGAAAAGTGTGAAAATACAATACTAAAATTCAAGTGCATTAAAATTTTTTTCAGGTAATTTCATGGCTATGAAAGGAATTGGACTGACAGTTCTTGTGAATGAAATTATGTGACCTTAGGAGGAGACCATGGGCAAGGGATAGAAAAGCTCCATTTGTTCTGCCATGTCATGCATTTCACCTCTGATTTGGAAGAGCAGAAAGATCTGGACCTGGAAGATTAGCAGAAAGAAAAAATCAGGCTCAGGAGCCTGTTTCATTATGGTTCTCTGTGAGGAGCTCCCAGTACTGGGCTCGGACGCATTGTCACCAGCAGTTTTCATAATGATGTGGAAGGGCAGGAAGTGTCCCTGAGGAAGGGAACTAAAATTACCAACAGCATTTTTTACTGTGGCATCAGCTGTAGTTTAATAAACAGGGGTAGGCTGTTTTCTCCCTATTACTCAGAACTCCTCTGCAAGCTTTATTTGCATACACATGGGTGACAAATACTACCAAAATAAGCATGTAGAAAAATCAGAAGCAATTTGGAGGCACATATGGACTCACAGTTCCAAATTCTCATTCACACCAGTACGAAGTGCAAGCAGGGTCAAAACAGGTATGGTATGTGTTCCTTCCAAGATGCCTGTAAAGTTCCAAGATGAACTGTAAAGAGTTATAGGTGTAAATTAGAATTTGGCACAAAATACCTTTCTGTCCATCTAAGGTCAGGCTTGTCATAGCCCTGCTGACATGGGTATGGTATCAGCTGATTTCTGACCAGCATAGCTTCGCTAGTAAGAATTTCTACTGTTGATGTGTTTATAATGGCAGACTTACGCTTTTCTTGGAATAGGTTATTTTACTTAAGAAATGGTGACAAGCTGGAGTAAATTTTACTTTTCATAGGATGACACAGTGGCAGGCGGGAAGGGGAAGGTAAGGAGGGTTGCAAAGCACTTTTGCATGGTGCGACTGGAAGCCTGTGCTTTGCATGGGGAGCCATGGGAGAGCCAGGACCATAGCTTCTTTAGGCTCCTCACCTAGTGAGCCTGCTCCTCTGCTCCTGATACTGCAGAAGCATGGCTCACCTGTGTAAGCTCCAACTACGTTTGTAGTGCTTTCCCAGGTTACCTACCCTGGAGAAGTGCTCCCTAATGCAGACTTGACTTTGAGCTCCTTTTTTCTGCTCTCAGGCATCCAAAACGGTTTTGATGTAAATGAGAATCAAACTCACCTTTTTCCTCCTGTTCTGTCAATGGGGGAGAGAGCATTGCTTGGCTAACAGAGTATCTTGCCTCTTTGTTTGTGTGCTAACCTCATCAGAGCAGCACATGCAGAGCTCTCTACAAAATAAATAAACCCAAACCCTGGGCTGTATTCCCAGCTCACTCTCTTGAGTGTTTAGCTAAAGCACAACTTCTGTTAGATTAGAGAGATGCTCTGGTATTTGACTAAATACTGTTATTTCTACTTATTTTCATTCCATCATAGAGTAAAAAGACACTTTCTATTTTCCAATTTTTCAGTGGGAGTGAAAAGCACTGCCTGATAGTCCTGGAGATTGAAGGTTTCTTGTTTTTCACAGAACATATATAGCTTGGGTAATATTAACTTCCTCCTCTCAACAGCTTCCCGTTCCTCCCCAGTTTAGTGTTCAGGATTGATTCCATTCTTGATCTCTTCTGAGCCTTTTACTTTGGGTGTTTTCTGCAATTGAGGCAATTACTGCCTGTTGCAATGCAGGGTTTTGTGGTGGGCAGCAGTTCTGTGAAACTGAACTGAAACTGCAAGTCCATCTCAGCAGTGCAGAGCATACAGAAGAGGCACTGCATGTCAGTGACCACCAGCCCAGACAGAATTAAGATCTGGGGGAAGGGGAGACAGTCGGCACATCAGATACCCGGTTGCCTGAACCATCGCTTTCCACAAAGCAAGGCCCCCATGAAGGGGATGATGCCATAACTGTACCAGGACGGGCAAACTTGTACTAGAACCCCACAAGGGGAACAGCATTTGCTTTGTTCATCTTTTTGTTGTCGCCTTGGAGATTACTTTAGCTTCTTGACTCACATCTTTGGTTCATAATATATTTTTGCAGAGAGATACAGCTTTCTCCTGTTGCCTTTTTCCCCGGTTTTTGTAATCCCTGGTTGGCAGCTAAAGAGGTCTAACATTTCTATATAACTGATAAATGATTGCCAAGGAGACAATGGTTTCTTGAGTACATCCCTTGCCTTGGGTTAAATATAGGTTGCAGCATCCCAGTATAATGAAAAGACTGGAAAGCATTTATGTGCTGGTATAGTTTCTGCTTTGTAGTAACGGAGTAAAATATTCACAGTTGTGAAAATCATACCTGCAAAGACAAGTTTAGTCAGCCTCCGCCTTACCGTATTCAGTCCATAGACTAAAATATTTCCTATTTAAACCAAATCCTCTAGCCTTTTTGCTTTATTACCTCATTATGTGCTGTTGGCTACAGCATACTGGTTTATTATCTTACCATGTGCACTGCGGTACTCACATTGGTTTTGTACTGCAGGATTGTACAGTGTGCTGGACCAGGAATGTCCAATCCTTTTGATTATAAAATATGAAAGCAAAACTGGAGAGGTTTTACCATTATGTAATATTAGATCTGTATTGTATTGTTGTCACCAAATATATTTGATTTAGAACACATTTGCTGTTGCCATAAACTCTTTGCTTTGTAACTTGGAATCATTGGTATCGCTAGGATGAGAATCTTTAGATTCAGAAAGGGGTTAAAATTCAAACTGTAAAATAAAGCCTGAGAAACATTTAGGCTTTCTAATTCAAACACAATCTCCATATCTTTTCTACATAGGCACATGTATGCACATGCATTCCCAATCTTGCATATACATTCACAAACTGACACATTCACAAGCTCGCACACACATTCACAGGCGCTCTTACACAGAGAATGTGTTCTGCAGTGTAGCTGGTACACAGGGTATTTTTGAAGACAGAACAAGATGACTGTAAATTGACACTTCCACCCACTAATGAAAAAAAGCCAAGAAAACCTCAGTAGAAAATGAGTTTTATAATTAATGCTGAACAATTTTCATTGACAAAGCAAAAAGAAGCAAGTAGATGGCTGATTTAAATGTTGAATGATTAATGCATGGAGGCTGAGGAAAAAGACAAATTCAGGAGCAACTATGGAAATTTATGTATGAGAGAGTCAGCACCATATTCTGATCTCGGTTACACAGTTGTAAATCTGTTATCTTAATTGAAGTATTCAGCTTTTATATTTGCATAGCATAAGTGAAAATAGAATTTAACCCAGAATGCATTTGCGATTGTGCATTTGCGTGACTGAAAGGGAAGAGATGTGTATGTTTGCATGTGATAAACTGCAAATGCATGAGACTTTTTGTATCTCTCGGTGAGAAATGTAGAGAATGAATGTGTGTGTGATTGTGTATGTGCGTGCCAGTTGTGGGGCTGTCTGACAGTGAGTGGGAGGGTGAGAATGTGTTTGTTCCTAGACTCCCTGGTTGAGTGAAAATGGCTCCTGGAAATGCCGTTTCAGATTAGAGAGCGACGGCTGGAGAGGTGGAGATTTCATTACCTTCCTCTTTGTGTGATGTTTTGGAGCTGGTAATGTAAAAGCAGAGCTATAAATAATCCAGTCACAGCTGTGGTGTCCTCAAGCTTTATAGTGCCTGCTAATGCCAGAATCTTTGGGGTGTTTCACCACACAAAGCAAAATGAGAAATAATCACCCCTCAAACACCAAGGCAATGCAGACCCCACCTGTCTCTTCTCATGAGTCAGGCAAGGAGAAATTCTCCTTCCTACCAGATGCCCAGGTTTATTCCTAAATTTCTTTGTAATGCCCATCACCACGTAGAGTGCTCTCTTTCGTCCTTGCCTTGAGGGCTGGGGCTGATCACCACCTGCCTTGGGTGTGTGTGCTGGGAGAGAAGGGTGTGGAGGTCACAGGCAGCGTTTTGCTGTGTGCAAGCTTTTGAGATGCAGGGGCTGTATTTTTAGTTGCTCCAGATTCTCTCTTGGCTGGGATATGATGCTGAGGAGTTATTGCCGTAAGGATGTGCCTAGAATACCAGGCAGCCTCAGAAATTTACTGTGCCGCAGAGCCCTGACTCAGTGCTGCTCTGTGACTTTCCTGTGTTGCTTCCATGCTGGAAAGAGAGAAAAAATGGTTCCTTGTGTTCCCGGCTGCTGCTGGCGCTGGAGGGACAGCTGCTGTGATTTAGTGAGAAGCCCTGTTGCGAGGAAGGGCAGCAGCTCTAGATCTGGCTAAACTGTAGTTTGCTCAGTGAGGCTGCCCTCAGATTTCTTCTTGAATATTACTCTACATTTTTGTCTGAACAGTAGGAATAAACACATGCTGCCTTTCATTTGTGCATTTCCCAAGCATGTCTATAATGCCTCTGCAAGTAGTTTTTTGCAGCTGTACGCACTAAATGCTTCTAAAATGCCAGAGACATTTGACATGTAGTTTCTCTGTGTGGCATTTCAGGGGAGGATGTGGAGAGGTGGCCATGGGTGGATTTCTCTACCCCTGGCTGCGAGGAGGGTGGACAGCCAGCACCCCTGCAGCCAGAGGGGTGAGAATTTGCTAGGGATACTCCCTGTGGTGAATCCTGTGGAAAATTAAATTACATTCGTGGTTCTTCTGTCCCACTGGTGCAGGTGCACCTGTAGGTTTGAACTGGTGGTTTCTACCCCAAAACCCACTTGAATTGTGAGACCCAGTATATTTGCAAAGTAAATTTCTATATATGAAAGATCAGCAACTGACTTCTTGACAATCTAAATCCTGGGGAGGCTAGCTTGCCTCTTATGAGTCTGGTGAAACAGCATAAACGTTAGATGAAGAAAGATGATTTGTACTGTCAGATCTTTTAGAAACGAGTATGAGATATACTGGGGAGACCTAGCAGGACACTCCCTGTCCGTCTGCTTGAGAAACACGGTAAGACCCCATGTATTCTCCTGGGGTTTGGCTGTATCATAGTCCTCAAGGAGTGGGCTTTCCTCCATCGCTGCCCGAAGGAGGCTGGAAATAAGGGGCTGAAGCTCGTCTGCTCTTGCTCAGTTCCGAGCTCTGCTCGAGGCTCCCTGCTGCCCCCTTGTTGCTGGAAATAACACTGGAAATACGGCGGACTACTATTTTCGCATTGTGATGTGAGTTTGACTAATATCCTCACATTTGGGGGAAAATCGTAGAACTCACATAGGAATGTCTGTCTCATTGCTGTGGTATCCGGAATAATAAATACAGCAATCGCAGCTGTAATGCCTAGTGCTTGTCTGAACTGCTGCATTATCGGAATCACAGAATCACAGACCGCAAACATGAATGAGGGGCAAGCTGTAGAGAGGCAGATTGTATTGTAGACACAGGCAATATCTTTTTTCAGCTTTTTAGTCTTGTGAAATACAGACAAGCTTTCAACCATACAAGCTGTCCCATCACACACTTCTCTTCTGTGCTTAGGTCACCGCAGCTACAAAAATCTACTGCTCTAGTAAATGCTAGAGAGCGAGGCTGCAGTGACACGAGTGTTCCCTTTCCAAAGTGGCCCTGCTGGATGCCACACACAAAGCTTGGAGCAGCTTCATGCGGATACAGGATAGCTCACATTTTAATTTTGTGTTATTCATTCTTTACTTTCCTTGGGTCACTAGTGCTCAAAAGTTGTTGACCTCCACATTGTATACAGGAAATATATTCAAAATTAATTATTTTAGTGGCTCACAGCTCAGTTCCTCCTTGGTTTGCTAGTTGGCTTCTCTTCTGAAAAAAAAAAAAAACCCCAATCAAATCGGATTCTAAATTCCTCCTTGTTTGCAAAGGCCAGTGACTATGAATGGAATACAGAGAATGAACTCTACTCTGTCCAGTCATGAATGGTAGCCAGGTCAGGGCTGAGCCGCATTGGCAGGAGGCAGTGATGTGGGAAGCTCGCCCTGCCATTATCTATTCTGTAGACAAGCAGTGGACTTAATTCTCAGACAATCTCAAGCCTATAATAAAATCTCAATGGGAATAAAAAACCCTGACCCAGAAGACAGTAGCATGTTCTACTTGTCCTCCATAGTGTGAGTGTAAGTGTGGCTGTGCATCAAGGGAGCTGTGTGACAATTTTGTGGAGCCTGGGTAGCAGAAAAAACTCATCCCCCAGTGTTCTGCTGGAGTCTCTGCAAGGTACGTATTTATACTGCAGGGAAAAACAGAAGGAAAAATCAGAGTGTCTCTAACACATACAATCTGCAGAAAAATACACATTTGCATGTCTGGTTTAAGCAAGGAATCTTTGCTGCTAAATGAATAGTGGTGTGCACGTTTTTTCCCTCTTGTGTGCTGTTTTCTAGGCCCACATCCACGAACATGCACTGAAAACCTGGTATTTTTCTTCAGCTGGCATCACTGAGTGACCAACCTCATGCACCTGCTTGTCATCTCAGCAGTTTCAGCTTCAGTGTTCCTCCTTCCATTCATTAAGAAAATATTTAGCATCTGAATAAAGGAAGGTGCCCTGTGGCCTGCTGTGCTCCTCACAGCCAGGCCAGTAAAAACAGTGCCCTAGAGTGCTTTCCGAGTGTGCAAGGTGATTCCAGGGCACTTCTGTCCCCTTCGAAACAGAAAGTGACCAAACTCCAATCATGGTGACCTTCTGCATTTGAGGATGTTTAGAAGGATCTTTGCAAGGTGATTCAGTTAAAACAAAAATACTGATTTTCAGTAAGGCACTGCTTCTAGAGGATTCTGGGAGGTTGAGGTGAAAATCTGCTTTCCCTTTAGTTTTGGGGTTTGTGGGTTTTTCCCCTACAAGTTTCTTTTTAATCACACATGCACAAACTTGTTATCAGAAAAGCTGCTGAGGATTCCTGAACCTTTTAGCACTAATGTTGTATGTGACTGGATTTTTACAAGGGAAAATGAAATGGAAGCTATTACCTGAAGGGAGCTTTCATCACAGCAGTGAGGCAGGGAGCTGCTCAGATATATTGACACAAAATGTGAGGCCAGTGTTGCCACCTCCAAGCCAGCCTCCGACCTCAATAGTGAGAGCTTTCCGCTGAGCTGGCTGTTTACAGCCCCCGCTCCGGCATCCATCTTGGGGTTTGTGGGATGCAGTTTCCATTCTCGTCCCTCTGTCCAATCGGGCACGAGCAGCATATATTCCTCTCTCTTCAGCCCCATCCCTGAGGTATGCTGACATCTCGCTTTCTGTCCCTGCCTCTCCCAGGCCAGTGAGGAAGCTGGGAGAACAATTTACAGAGCATGAGGGGGCCTGGAGCCAGGGATTCACCCTACTGCTATGTGGGGAAAGCTAAATTTGGAAAGGGGAAGCAGGGTTTCTCCTGTATCGCCAGGCCTGGGTGGGCATCATCATCTCCTCCTGACTCTGCAAAGCTAATTACCTCAGTAGCATGAGCTCGCCTGTTCTTCCTCCCCTCTTCCTCCCCTACCAGGGAAAAAAGCCACCAAGTGCAGCAACAGGAGCTGAATCAGGCCACCGGTGTTCAGTCCCTTCAGAAAATAGAACTGGGAGAGATGATGGAGGAGGGGTTGCAGAGCATGCTGCTGACCTGCTGAATTATGACTTTAATGCAGTCGCTTTAATAACTTGCTGTAGCTCCAACCACCAGATGCAATTTATGGCAAAGCAGGCGCCCAGGCATTTTTCTTTCTATGAAGACTAAGCAGATCTCTGATTACCACCCCCTCCCCCCAACCCATTACCTTCCCCCGCTTGCTCTGCTAATGGAAAAATGTTATGTGTCTGTGTGTTTTTCCCCAAGCCCTGTTTTCAGGAAATGGTGGAGAATGAGAAACTAACACACACGCGCACACAGACATTTGAGGGAAAGATCGCTTTTACTCTCCGTTCTTCAGCCACACAAAATTCCTCATGCTAGCAGAATTGCTGGTTCTTTTCCTAAAATCTTATAACCTCATCCAGAAGCGAGGCAAATTTCAGGACTGATTTGTAGGCATCCTGGTCTAAACCACGACAGTAGGGAAAAAGAAAGACCCCCTCCCTCCATCTGACCAAAATCATCTGAAGTCTGAGTGATTTCACTGCATAATGCAAACCCCACTGCCTCTCAGATCTCCCTACTGTAATGAGGGCTTGAATATGATCCACAAACATGCAAACGAAAAAGCTGGACCTGGGAATGATGAATAGGGACACCAAATTCAAGTTTTAGTTTTGTATTTGATGGTTGTATACAATAGATGGGTGCATTAAAAAAGCAATGCACAGAAAAGCAGGCAGATACCCTGCCAGTTCTCCTATTTTAAAGACCCATTCATTTTCCATCTAAGGGATAAATTCTTCCTCCTCTGTCTCCTTTTCTGTGATTTGCATGATCATTTGCTACAGGTATTATGAATTACTATTTATCTTAGTCCATGGCTTCAAAACAATTTCCCAAATAAATTTCACTGGATCAATAAACTTAGATTCTGTTTTCTTTTCTAAACTGAGGGAAAGAAAAATAGTAAGAAGTAAATGTTTTCTTTTTAGCCAAATGGAACAAAAATCTGAGTTAAACAGATGTGCCCATTTTTGAATTCTGAGGGCTTACACAGAAGCCCTGTGATTCAGCTACTTCGTATCGTATTTTTGCTTTCCCTTTCCCTTTCTGAAAAAAAAAATGTGTATTTGGAGCTGCAGCCCTGAAAAATGGCATGTGCTGCTTTGAACCCATTGAAAGGGTGTCCATACAAGGCATCGCAGATCAGTCCTCCTTCATGACTGTTAAATATTTATCAGCAAGGCAAATTCCTCCGAGGTTACAGCAAGTACAGTTTGCAATGACCTGCCTCTGTGCTTTCAAAAATGAGTAGCGGACTCCTGCAAAATGTACAGCTCCTCATTCAGCTAGAACAGCATTTTCCTCTCAAGCTTTGAGATGGGTAGATTAATATGTAGCATACACTGCAAATTTCTTAGTAAAGAAATAGCAACATATGGGAGCATTCAGGTTCCAGAGAGAAGAGTACAAATTGCAAGTTTCCACGTGAATTCAGTCTGATGTGTCTGTGTAGTTTTGTTTACAGTGACCTGCCCTCAGCTTGTACCCGGATCACATTACTGTCTCCAGTACCGGGAGGTGCACCTGCATGCACATGCTCAACCATGCAGGTATTTCTTTTAGGTGCCATGAGTTGTCTTTGAACAATTGAATTTATCTCTGCTGACTACAGAGGGAGCCGAGACCAGATTCCTGACTTTCAGAGGGTTAGAGTTAGGTGAAATGAATCTTTGCTCAAGCATTCAACCACAGCTCCTTGGCTTGTGCTGTTAGCTTCCTGAATTCCCAGATGATCTCCCCGCCACAGCTTAGCCAGGCCTGGAACTGGTTATTTTCTCAGAAAGGATGAGTTGAGATGCAGTTAGTTCAGCAAAGCCATTGGCATTTCAAAATTATATGTAAAAGCATGTATTTGTACTGTTGTTTTTCAAATGATGCCATAAATATGCTTAATACTTGACAGGCTTAAAGCACTCTCTCCAGTTGTGATAATTTTAAAAAATCCTATTCAAATTTTTGTAAAGCCGTAATGAAAAGCATCCATACAGTGATCTGTAAGTCAATAGTACATGCACACATCTGAAAGCAGATGCTTTAATTTACGCTTGCTGCTCACAGGGCAGTACCCTCTTCGGGTATTGCTCAAGAGGGAGCAAGGTGCCATTAGGCCCCAGAGAGCCAGCTCTGGCAGAGGGGACGGTGCCATGGCTGTGCTGGCTTCGGAGCCCCTTCATGTTCTTGGTTTGCCCAGGGTGGCAATGCAAGAGCTGAGTCTGAGGCTAGGAGTTATTATGTAGCCATAAAATTGTGTGGAGATTATTAATGGTGGCAGCATGTGACTACAGGTATGCTTCGTGACAGTAGAGCTTATTCTGGAGGCTCCTCTGATTCCACTATGTTTTTCTTTTTTGAACCTGGCCTTTGATTAAAAATGCTTCGCTTCCAGCTCACATTGCCTTTTAAATGGCTCTGCAAAGCCCTCTCGCGGTTCCCAGCTCACATCAGAAGCAGGGCTGGAAATGTTTCACTGCAGAATAAACATATGGGCTGTAAATCCTGTGATTCAGAAGATTCGCCAGCAATATTCCTCTAGCTGTTGCCATAGGTAACCAGGCTCTGCAAAACACCATTTACCCTGGAATGCAAGGAGACACGGAGCTCAGCAAGGGCACTCCAGTTAACCCTTTCCTAGCAAAAAAAATCCCTCTGGTAGTCCCAGCAGAAACTGCTCCTCGCTCTTCTGCGTGTAGATTCACACACAAATAAACCTGCACCTTATAAATTAAGGCAAACTACCGAAACGCTCGCACAAGCCCCAGGCAGACACACATCCACTCTGTGAGAATAGTGGGTTTCTTCTCATACCC
Source organism: Phalacrocorax carbo (assembly GCF_963921805.1). Lineage (NCBI taxonomy): Eukaryota > Metazoa > Chordata > Aves > Suliformes > Phalacrocoracidae > Phalacrocorax > Phalacrocorax carbo. The sequence goes on along the minus strand of NC_087521.1, from coordinate 13,673,394 downwards.
CCAGGGTGGGGCAGACACTGAACATGTCGGGGAGCTATGTTTTCACAACTGCTGACTCACTGGGGCTGTGTGGCTCACTGACCTCTACCCAGAGCCTGGGGGAATGGGTTAAACTCCTCTAGTGGCAGCAGATAAAGGAAGGCAACTGAATCAGGCTGGCCTGGTCTGCAGTCCAAATCCAAGGTTTGTGGAGTGGTATTTGTCAAGTTACTTAAGACAGGACCTTAGAGGGGAAGACTTTTGAGTTCACAGTCACCACAAAGCTTTTTTTTTGTAGCTGACAGGGTATCCCTAAGGTTTACAAGGTTTTGCCAATGCCACCTAATGGAGACCTATCAAGTCGGACAGGGAGTGCAAGACTAACATGGTTGTTTCCTGCCTCACACTATTCTGCTGCCAAGGTACTCTTAACATCTCCTAATGGCCTGTCTTCTACTCCATCACCTGAGGTGCTGAATGTGGACAACCAATAGTTATCTACATGGGCTGTTCCTGGTACAGGGTGTGGAAAGAGGCCAAGATGCCATGCTTCGGCCAGAGGATGTGCGGGCACAAGACCCTTTGTGCTTTAAGGGGTCTTGCTAAGAGGCAGAGCCTGGGTCCTAACAGTGCTGAAGTCCCTCCTACCTTACGGGCCCAGTCAGCATCAGGGGCCTTGGAGCTGTCTCATGCACTGGAGAAGAGACCCGGGGTTGTCTGGTTGAGTCTGTGTTATACATTAAAACTGAAAACATGCTCAATGCATATATATTGTCTATGTGTAAATATCCTTACAAGCACCTGACATGTACATTTGTGTCACCAAACTGTGTGTTACACAGAACATGTTGGATTCATTCATTGGATACAGTCATATAAATGTCACTTTACAACAAATTAAATAGTTGGGAACAGAGCTCAAGATGAGCTGAATTTGCATTTGCTGCAGCTTAGGAGAACAGGGGCAGAAAGTGACCCCCAATTTACTTTTTTGCTCCTCTAATTCTGACCTACCCATGGGCTAATGTGGATCCCAGCAGATCTGAAGAACCTGAAGTGATGTACTACATCTCAACAGTGTTTGTTGCTGCAGCCCCGGCACCAATGCTGCCCAGAGAGCAGGTAGCAGCGTATGCTCTGCCTTTGCCCTCCTTCCCACATAGAGCTGAGGAGGATGTGTGTGTGAAGAGTAAATACATAGCCCTGTGTTCAGGCAGTGGTTAACTGTACTGCAGAGAAGCTGCCGGTGAGTCTGAGGACCTGTCTGATTTCCCATTTTCACAAATCCTGTTACAAAATATGTTGTATTTCAAACCACTGTTCTCTTCTTCCTCATACTCCCCTCTGCAGTTCAATGGACGCACACATACACACTACCAATTATTTTGTTTACAACACAGTATTGCTCTAGGGTCATCTACAGATAGGAAAAATTGCAAAATTCCTGCTTCCAAAGGGTTAACCATGTTGGTTACTTTTACATCAAAAGTCTGATGGGAATACAGAGAAGTCAGGAAATGTGGATAAGGCTGAAATTACATTCATAAAAGATCTTGCAGTGGTTGGGAATCACAGCCCATGCATGGACAAGCCTGTATTGAGACTGCTGTAATCCCTGGGCAGAACAGGGGGGAGTGAAGGAGAGGTCAGTGTGCTTTGTGGGATTCTCTGGCATTACTGGGGCAAAGGGAGTTAGTCCCTCTCTGTTATTTGAACAGTGAGCAAGTATTTTTTTAAGGATCTTTTTTATGTTACTAGAATAAAAAGGAACAGGCAAGAGAAAATGACCCCAAATCATCAGGGGATTGCTGTCTGTGGAAAAGTGCAAATACAGAATCAAATTGTTTTCCTGCAAAATCCTTTTTTTCATGGCTTGTTTCCATGCCACCACAGAGAAGAATGGTGAAGAAAAGGGCTGATGTACAAGGAAAAAGGGGCTTTTAAATGTTCCCAAGAGCCACTGAATGGGTGTCGCTGGTTCAAATTCTCCAAATCACTGTTGCATCAGTCTGGATGGTGGAGATGAACTGTCAGAGACCCTAAAAGCCATGGAGCAATGCATGGAAGCACAGTGATATTTATGTGTGCTCTGACTTTTTGGATTTATTTTGCATACTCCCTTGGCATTGCCAGAGCCTCTAGGCAGACCTAACACTTGATCCTCTGTTGTGCTGGGTCCCCTGGGAGCTGTTGCTGTTTAACTCCTGTGACATTGTGGGTACCTGCTGAGGTGTCAGGGACAGGTTGTGTGGGTGAGGAAACGGGAGCATGAGGAGGTCAGAAACAGGGGTACCTGCAGGGCAGAGCAGAGCGGTAACTGGGTCGATTGTGCCTCAGCCATTACCTGAAGGACTGAAAACCACTGGAAGCGCTGAAGGTGCAGAGGCTGGAGACTGTTCCTTTTCCTGGGTTTATACGATTGCCTTGAGTCAAGGGTATTTAAATGTCAAGTTTTTATGTAGTTCTTAAATTTACTTAGGTTTGGGTGTTTACAGCAGAAGGTTTGTGTCCTTGTGCACTTCTATCTGTGTATTTGAATGATAAATGCCAAGGCTTTCTTTTGGGGCTTGTGTTTTTCCACAGCCAAGTGACACAGTCCCATTATGTTTAACCTTCTCCCCCAAGAGCTGATACTTTATTTCTTTTGGAAGGGAAATATCAGAGCCTAAGCAGGCCCAAAGCAATTTTCTTTGAAGGCTGCATTGGCTGGGACTGTAGAAACAGTGACAAAGAAGAGATTGTGGAAGAGCGTGCTAGATGGAGGCTCAGGCAGGAAAGGGTTACTGCCTGCACAGCTTTCTCTGTCTGCAGCTCCAGGCAAAACCCAGAGAGAGACAATGATGTCAGCACTACCTCCAGGCCCAGGGCCCCTTGCCTGACAATGTGGGCAATCCAACACATTCCCATCTGCCACAACAAGAGCATTCATGCTCCTATTTCCTGACCTCTTTGGATTAAAACATGTGGAGTTAAATATACATCTAGCCCCATGCTCATGCACTTGCATTGCACCAGAAATAGACTTATGGGAAGCTGGCTGCAGCTTTTGCCACCCAACGCTCGGGATCTGTGTCAACGTTGTCATCGAGAAAAGCACACGTTGGTCTGGTTGGGAGATTGTACAGTCATGTACACATAGCTAAAATACAGTTTGCTTTTGTGCCTTGCAATGCTGCATGTAATCAGTGAGCAATCAGAAAGGGGGGGGAGCTTAAATAGAAAATGAAGATTAGTCAGAGGCAGTGTTTTCAGCATTTTAACCGTATGAAACTTGCTGAGATTTTTAGTACCGCATGAAAAGTTCTGACAGCAAAGACACGACTTGGCCGAGCTGGGTATCTGCACTCAAGGCTGGTGGAGGAGGGAGAGCGTACGGCAGCCTTTGCATGCTGCCATGCTGGGCTGGCAGGCACAGGGAACGCAGCTCTGACAAGGGGAAGCTTTTTGTTTGCTTTACTGTGAAGCTGGTCTGGTAGTGCAAAATGCTAGTAATAGGAGGATTTTATTGCTGCTTTTATTCACGGTGCCTGGGGGGGGTCTGTTGGATGCACATGGGTATCATGTTGTTTCTTTTTCACATCTGTATGCGCTGCGTGTCAGTGGCTGTATGCCCATATGTATCTGTGTGTCTCCATATTTATCTGTCATTCTGTGTCTGCATTGCTCAATCTTCTTCCTTTTAAGTGTAGGAGTTGCATTTTTTCTGTGCACAGATGAATTTTCCTTTACACTAAGGGAAAGGGAAATGTAGGGATAGCTCACATTCTGTTTATGTCTTGCTTGACAAAGGACTTCACAATTCAGAAATATGAAGAAGAAAATGAGACTATTTCTTTTCCTTTCTTTTGTCTACAGTCTTTGTTCTTCTCTTCCTAGTAATTTCTTTTCTTTCCCTACCTTTTCCCCCATCAGACTGCAAGCTCTTGCTCCCATAGTGAGTGTTTTAAATGTAATGTATCCTGCCTGCACATACAGCCAGGCCCCTTTTCATAGCATGTTTCTTGTACAGTCTTCTCTTTCTTGTCTTCCTTTTTTTTAAACTCATAGTGGGCCTCAACATTGCAAATTCCTGCAGGCAGTTTGGTTTAGCGTCTCTCCCCTTCATTTGGTCCCTGCCTATAGCACTCAAAATCTCAGAGAGCACAACACAGGGAAGCAGAACAAAAATAAGCTCCCCAAAATCTGTAGTTCCCCAGTGGCTCACATGAGTCTTGGAAGATGGTTTAGCTGATAAAATCCTAATCGGGTGCTTGGAGGAGTGAGGCCAAATGGTTAATGTAGGATAAAAACTGCAAACCTCTTAATTCTCTTAGTGTTTGGCTTAACCTTGCCTTGACTCTGAAGAGATGGCAGTAAGTAAGGATGAGCTTGTATTAGAAATAGGATTCTCTCTTTCTGTCCAGCCTCTGCCATGCCAGTTCCAGTATTACAGGGCATCAGTGGTACAAATTTCTCTATCAGTTTCTGTTGGTGGAGGTCTGGAACTGCCTCACTTCTCAATTAAAGTAATCAGGGCTTCCTCCCCCTGTGAAACAGAGAATACTGAAAACCAGTCAAAAAAAGTGGAACCAACTGCATCAAGCATTGGATTTCACCAGTGGCACAATAAGGAAGCTGCCTCTAGTGTCAGCCACTCTAACTGAGACATACAGACAAGTTAAGGTGATAATACGCATAATGTCTCTCATCCAGATATTTTGGAGCATATAATAAGCTGCAATTAAATCATTAAACTAAAGAACTTCAAAGGGGTCTGTCTGTGCGGACTGAGGATCTACATACAAGAAATCTCCAGTCCTTTTTCCACCTTGGTACCTGATTTGCCACTGGTCTTTCTGCTTTAAACTGGTTATTTCACACGGATCTTTAGTTTCCCATCAGTAACACCAGGGGTTAATAACACTTAAGCAGAACAGTGCATCTTACAGAGTTGTTTTGAAGGAAACGGAGACTGTTACTGAAGGAGTCTCTGTGCGAAGACTCATTTGATAGGAACTTGCCTGCCAGTTTGCAGTTCTTCGGGAGCAAAGTGGAGGAAGCATGTTCAGCATGAGATCTGCACTTAGCTCCTCAGCACTGTAAGGCATGAGGGTCTGCAAGCACCGGGGGAAATACAATGTTAAAAATAAGAGCCCTGCATAGTTTTCAGGGACCCTAAATGAGGCTGTGGAACCTAGGAAGGTTTGCAGTTCTGTACTGAGACACTTGTAATGCTTATGATCCACTCTTGGTGCCTGATGGATCTCTGCTTTTGTTACTTGTCCCAGCTTCATACACAAAGTCAGTGAAGTAGGTGAGAACAGAATCTGTATGTCCTGACACCCCGTCTCTTGCCATGAGCACCACACCGGACACTAAAAATGTGCAGAATATGTCCCCAGGTTCCCCTACTTTGATTAGGACCATTATTTTGATGAGGACCTTTAATTTTTCCAAAGAAATCAAAGCAGTTTCTCTGTGTTTATGCTACACATGCATCTAATATGGCTCTCTTACCCTATATACGAGCAGCCTTGTAAGAAGTGCTCAGCAGCTGGTTCGGGAGCGGGGCAGAGGAAGAGAGGAAGTCTGCGAGTCACATTCTCCTGACCGCCTTCCCCTTCACTGATGTGTTCAGTCACACCGCCCAAAGGAGCCATTCGGGAGATTTTAGAATGTATGGAGCAAGTGTTCCTTTTCATTTACGATCAAGATAAACACGGGTGTCAGCTGAAGCAGAGCTGCTGAGGTGTTCTGTGTACTTCAGTGCCAGGCAGTAGTGGCTGCTGCTTAGGAGGTGGATTTATTAAGATTATTAGTAAGTGTTATTTGGAGGTGACTGAAATCGCTGGGTGAACTCCAGAGGATTAGCTTTCCAAAGATAGCAAATGCAAAAAAAAGCAACCCCAAACAAACAAGCCACCAGTACCAGTTGTGTTTATTTAATAAAGTCTCTGCACAGGATTAGCTCACAAGCATTTGCTTGCTTTTGTGGCTGGAGATATGGGGGATGGGAAGGAGGAACCATCTTAGCATGTAATTCCCCAAGTAAAAGCAAAGCTGCAGCACAGCATCTGTCTCAGTTCACGAAGTAGGTGATAACCTGCTGTGAGCAGGGTAGGCAGAGGAGGAATCACCTCTTCCTGGATTGCACTGGATTTAGGGAACCTAGGGTGCAGCAACTCTGATACAAAAGTAAACTTGGTGAGGAAGGCTCTGCTCAGGAACCATCATGTCCCTGTATAAAGGCCATGAGAGCCTTAGGCAGGGCATCACACTGACTCGAGCCTGAGAAGTGGGAGAGAGAGCAGCAATCAGAATAGTCATCTATTCTCGAGCGAGGCCATAAGAGGACATCAAAGTGCTTGTAGACATGAATTCAGCAAGTATCAGCCCCATAAGCCCATGCCTGTGGGATGGAGGTTGGTATTACTAACCCCAGATGGTAAACTGGAGGCAGTAGGAGGGTGTCCAAGGTCACACAGAGAGCAGGCCAGATGGGAACACAGGGAGGGTAGCAAGAGGGGAAGACAAAATCAGGAAGAAAAAGCCACCCCTCACAGAAAACTGAGGGGGAAGGGGGCTTTAAGGACTGATGTTGTTTTGGTGCCTAGATACTGTTCCTAGATGAGTTCCTCCAAAATGCTGCTGGTTGGTAGTGTAGAACAAATGAGTCAGTTCTGCAGTGCAGCTTGGTGGCTCAGAAGTGGGGTCACGTGGCAGCTTCCCACTGACCCTTCAGCCTTCCCCAGCATTGCACTACCAGAAGCACGCTCACCCAAATGAGAAGTATCTTGTGTTGCTCTTTAGTGATTCATTGGGGCCCCTTTGGGAAGTGGCAGGAGAGACTCAGGGATTCTCTGTTCAAGACAAGGTACTGAAAAGGGGGCTGTGAAGCCCTATGCCCTTGCAGTTTCCAGGGAAATTGCTTGTTTTCCTTCATGAGAAGCTGCTTGCTCATCTCCTAGATACACAGGAGTTGCACTGCCTCCTCTCTGCTTCAGAAAAGTCCCTCATACAGAGCTGGGCCTGGTTTGCTGTTGCCTGTGCTTCCCAAGACTTTCCTAGGCACTGCGACAACAGCAGCACAACTCCAGGATTTTGTAAACCTGTTCAGACAGGAAAGGCCTTTCATTTTACACAGTCATGGAGCAGAATGGGACCTATGAATATAATTTAGCCACCTCATTCGTCAGCTGGAGAAAGGGGACAATGCACTACTTACCTCTTTTGGGATAAGCTATCACAAGTGGAAAAAAGAGGAGGGAGGGAAAGGCTGCAACTCAAGTGGAAGAAAAAGGGTGGGAACCCAGTGATGCAGTTTAATGCTGAGTGGACAGAATCATCTGGTAACCTGTGTGCTTAATCCCATGCCAAGATTGAAGGGTATGTCAACAGTAACGAAAAGAGAAGCTAAGTGGGAGGTATAAAGCCCTGGATCCAAACTACCCAGCTTTTACAGGAGATATCTTTGGTGCTAAAATTTGTGTTACTGAAATCCTTGATTCCTACTAAAGAGAAATTAAGAGAATGTTGGACTAAGAGGCAGAGGAAAAGGGATTAAAAAAAAAAGAGGGAGAAGGAAAAAGAGACTGTAGCATTTCAGGGTCATGTCTCATCTCTTTCTGTTGGGCTCCAAATTGTTGATAGCAATCATAATTTCCACATGAAAAGCTGATGGTTGAAGGAGCTATTTTCTTTCATAGAGAAAATGAAAGTACCTACATTAAAATAAAAGAGGCAAGGTTTTCCTTTTCCATATGTTCTTCATGCATTAGAGAAACATCCTCTGTTCTCAGGAAAGGAAACAAAAGCTAGCATTTATTTGGAAAACTGGAACACATTTTGCAGTAGGAATAGAAGATAGTACAGGTCTCTGTGCTCTAACCCTTGATTTACAGAGCAGTCCAAGGAACTTACTGCTTTCACTCTCTGAAGCTGGTCGAGCATATGCAGGTTGCAATGCTGTGCTGGTTAATAGATGGGTCCCTACACTTGGCCCTACACTGACTTCTGGAGGATCTCACAGGTCCAGACAGAGAGATGTGCTGTGGTACATGTCTTACTGACAGACTGTGTGAACCCATCCAAGGTAAAGGGACTTGACCCTATGCCTGTGTCTGACTGATTCGCAACATCTCCAGAAAAAATCATGCCCCTTTAGTGAGATGGATTGGGCTGCTCTGACTTACATCAGAGAACCCAGCACCCCATGACTGGTGACAACAAACGTGATTTAAGGCCACCTCTGTCCTTGGACTTAATAGATACATAGAGTACAGCCAAGACTAAGGGCTCTGATAAACACCCACTTTTGTGGGACTGTGGCCACGAGTCCAATTTAACATAATTTTCTGTGACAATTCAGATCCCAACTTCATCACTCTCATCTTTCGTTCTATCTGATATGTTTTAATGTTTGGTTTTATGCCTAATATGAAGAGATTGCAATGAACTGGATGAGGCATTTAATAAAGATGTCTGGAAAGCGAGAAGGTTTTTATCTCTGAAAAAGTCTTCCAGTGATTTGTTGGAACACCCTATTTCAAAATGGGTTTGGCTTAGAAGGGTCACATTTGTGTGATTTGTCCTCAATAGAAGTTAGAGCCTCTCAGTATTTTTATGCAGCTGAATTATTATTTTTGCGTTATTCATTATAGACTTCTGAACCTCTCAGGAGTCCATGAGGCCTTTATGAGCCATATAAAAGGATGCAGACTCACTAGCAGACCAGAGAAATTCCCAGGAGGAGAGAGATTTGTAACTAAACTGAGATGGACAGAAAGAGATGGGGAAGGTAAGCTTCAGAAAGCCTCGAATAAAAGCAGCCTAAGAAATATCTGGATCTCTGCAAGTCAGGAACAGAGCAGGCTATACTGAGGATGTTTAGGAGAAAGCACAGGGCTATCCTGCAAAGTTTTCTTTCATATCTGGTTTGGCAGCAGGAGAAAGACAGAAAAAGGTTTGTTTTCTAGGGCTTTCTCAAAACAGTGAAAGAAATATGCCTGCTATCTTCAGAGGAGCCACTCATGTTATTGACATGCAGGATACTCTCCAGAAGAGTCATTTGTTCAAAATAGCCTGTTTACTACGAGCAGGTCAAAGTGAAAAAGAGCCAAATTGCTATTTCTGAGAAGCTACAAACTAAAGAATTTAAAGAAAATGCAGACAGAAGTTGTACATGCTGTAAATGCCTAGGTCTCTTAATAAATACCTTTGGGGTTCCCAGCCTGGTTAGGAAAACATTGCACAGCAAAGCTCTTTCTTACAAGGAAACAACTAGATAAATGCCACCTGCTCATTGCAAAACTGGCTAAAACTTACTGGGATCCACGTGTCTTACAGGATCCAGCTTATTTTCGTACCTGGGAGCAGAGTCTGATAGAGCTGCATATTAAATGCAATGGGACAGAGCCAAAGCTGGCTAAATAATGGAAATGTATTTGTGAATATTTATTCAGTGAAAATATTGCCAAAATTCACAATATTATTGATAATGAATTATTTAATCAGCTCCAGACAAAACTCCAACAGAATCCCTGGCTGTACCACTCTGCCAACAAGTATTATGCATGCATAGCACTCCCTCCGCAGTGACTGCAGAAATGTGCTCTGTTTGCCAGTCTCCAGGAAAGGATTCAGCTCCGCTGCCATCCGCTGAGTCAAAGTTTCACAGTACGGATAGAACTACTCTGTCAGGGATGGACTGAGTCAGGCCTGTGGGCAGAGCTGGGCATGCTAATGGTTATGCTTGGGACAGAGATACACCACACCAGTATGCCCATACAGAAGCCCCATGTGCAAATAAAGGGGTGCGTATAGGATATCTGTTAGCACGTGGCAGTGTTTCTCTCTCCATGCAGGTGTGTGCTCTACAGAAATGTGCATGGGCTCATGCAGCTGTGGTGCAGCAAGGGGACATTTATGTTTCTGGCCGCTGTGCATTGGGGTAGCTGTGCACCCACTATATTGGCCATCCCACCTGTGACCTTTGGGGCGCTGTTCTCCATGAACTGCCTGGGGAAAAGGGAATTCCACAGGGCCTTGTCTTTGGTCTTTTCCTCTACTTTCTCTGTCTCTCATTTTCAGGTAACCTTTTCCACAAATAGGTCCTTATGTTGCCAGGGTGTGGGATGCCTCTTGCACGACTGCATAGAACTGCATGTTGCTGTGTGGAGCAGCTGCAAGTGTCTGTTCTCCTGCCTGCAGCATCGGCCCAGGGACGCCTGTACCTCTTCCCATGTCATCTGCAGTTCACCAGAAGCAGTTTCACCCTTTGGCCAGAGGACTTTTGCCTGGGCTCATGCCCAGATCCACTGTTTAAGCAAAGGGCAGAGGCAGTGCTCAGTGAGGAAGTCCTGCATATTTCAGGCAGGTTTAGGGACATTTGTTCCAGACAGCGCCTAGCTTGTTGATGTCACTTGTCTTTATCCTACGCAACACACATAATTCAGGTCAGCCCTCTCCTCTCTGCCCTGGCCTGCTCATGCACATGCTATTTCCAGATCAGGTCACACATTCTTCCCTCTCTCCCCTACCACTATTGAGCCTGTTCCTTCCATTAGGGTTTAACGAGAGGCCCACCAGCTGTGGCAATCCCCACCCTCCAGTCACTGCTGCAGCCAAGGTCAAGCCCTGGGCAGGAATTGTCCACAAATACAGACAGGGGAGCTAAGGGAAGGAAAGAACAATAAGAGCCATTTACTTCCCAATGCACTTGAGTGCTTGAGAGAAACTGTCCTCCCAGATTGCTGAGTCAGCAGTGGCTGACAAATTAGTCAACAGGATGACTGGGCCTCAGCTCCTGGCAATTAGCATCGACAAAGCTTTGTGTGTGCCTGTGTGTTTTCCCATTAGCTGTGGCTTGCACGCCTGTGGAGGGAGGAGGGACTGGGGAAGGAAATGGCTTGCTTTGACTTCACAAACACATGGAATTTGCATTCCCAAGGTCGCGCAGCCGTCATTTGGCTTCCTGTTTCAGCATCTTTGCAGGCTGTAGCCGTTATGAATAAAGTATGCTGAGAGCCTCTTAGGAGGGAGGTGCATCAACACAGCTGGAGGAAGGGCGAGCCCTGAATTGCAGTAGCAGAGGCACTTTAGATTGGGAGGGGTGTAGTTTAACTGATCAGTGTGTCTAACAAAATGAGGTATTAGCAGGGTTGGGGAGGGTTGGCAATGGTCAGACAGAGTTTACTGTTGATATTGGTATTGCTAATACTAATATTCAGTATTGGAATAAGAAGGGTGTCACAGATCCAGAGTGAGAGGCTTTGACAGAGCTCAGAGCAATGAAATGATAGATGGAGACAGAGAGGGATAAGGACTGGAATAAAAGAGGATTCTGTAGGTCAGGAGTTCAGTGTCTTGTCAAAGCGATTTGGGAAGCCACGGGCTAAAAGGTGGAGCTGCAGGTCAGGAATAAGCTGAACCTAAGAGCTGAGTTCTGTCACTGTTTGGCAAAGGTCACTGCCTCCAAAGCAGGCTCCGGGGGTCATGGCCCATGCTGTGAACAATGACATTTCCTGGATTGAGCTCTAGTGGAACTACAAACACACTTTGTTGTTAAAATCCTGTGCACCTCCTCTTGCCTCCCCACCTTCAAGGCCAGATCACCAGTATTCCCAGACAGGGTGTGAGTTGAGAGTTTTCAGGGGGCCATAGAAGAGAGGTCACGTACATCTGCTTTTTTAGCCTCACCTTCATCCACTGCATATCCTTCTGCCTGGTAAGTCAGACACTACCATATTATCATTCTCATTCATGATGAGGTGGTCAGTCTGATTTCGCCAAAGTTCAGTGGTGCCCCCAGCTCTGAAAGGCCTAGCTGTGACCCGTGAAGGTTTAGTGGGCTTTGTTCTGGGTGCTCAGAGACCCGTCTCCCTGCTTACAGGCGTTCACAAAAGTTGAGCTCAACTGAGAGCAGCAGAAGCATTCAAGCTATCAGTCCTTCTGTTTGTGAGGGTGGGGGTGACAGACACAGTCTTTGTATGCAGGGCACCACAACACACTGCTGAATGTAGCTGGAATCCTTGGACTTCAAATCCTGCTGCTGAGAGCCTAGCAACAAGTGAATCTATCTACTTAAGCTTTTAAGGAAGGAGTAGGTTAATGGAGGTGAAAGTAGGTCAGAATGTTTTATTTTCTGAATTTGCTGGGTTTCTTTCTAGGAACTGTAATGCTCTGTTTGTAAGTCATCTTTGTATCCAGAGACTAGCGGCGCCGTATCCATTTACACTCCTTTATGCCACACTAAACTTAAGGCAGTTCATTCCCCTTCTGTTGATGTACAAGCTGCCTCACACTACCTCACGTTTACCAAAGGAGAGGAGTGTGCACCAAGATGCTTCCTGTGGAGCAGCTGACACCCAGCAGCTTGCTGTTCCTGTGGTGACCTTCTGCTTGCCTTTGACCTCTTTGATTTTCTGAAAAGTATTTTCTGAAAATACCAGCTGGCATCTATCTGCATCATTAGGTGTCTAAGTAGCTTTTGAATCTGGGTCTCTCTTCCTCCATGCTTCAATTCTTCATCTAATAAAAGGGTCTAACTGTAGTTTGGGCTTGGGTCAGGGTTGTACGCCTGGACGTGAATGTGGCTGTGGAGAAGCTGTGGCCATCCAGATGCTCCTGTGCTCCTGTCAAGGAATGTGGCTGGGGCCTTCCTTCTGCCCCTTCTGACATGGAGGTGGTTAGACAGCACTTTGGTGCAGCAATATGCTGTGCCTGAGCTTCAAAACTTTAACCTGTGAATTTTGCCATCCTGACAGCCTACAAGGAGTAAATCCATTTCATCCAGGACTCAAACCACTACAGATGCAAGGAAATAGAGTCCTGAATTGCTCAAGTTTGGACTTCTGCAGTACCAAGAAACTTAAGAGAGGCCTCGCTGCTGTGGTCTTACACCTTGCAAAAAAAACCCAGGGCTGTCTAACCTACGTAACACATAATTTATCAGATATGGATCCTATAAGGAACTGTGGACAATGATCAATTGAGTTATCTCTCAGTTCACTCATTTAACTTTCCTAGTGAATGTCAGAGAGTGGATTATCACTTCATTAGAAGTGATAATGTTCAGGGCAGCTTCACTGCAAATTCAGGCCCTTGGTTTTACTTCCATCATTTTGCAACACTTACCTTTGTTCTCTTTCAGTAACAGATCTCAGTGATCCCCTTGTCTGATGGTGGGATGGAACAGGAGGAAAAAGTGGCCAGACCATGTGCTTGTGGACATGCCACTCTTCGAATTCTTGGTTCATGGGAAGTCTGCTTATCTTTTCTCAGCATTACGCTTTGGATCTAGCTGCCAGAGCCAATTCCACTTTGGGGAGAGAAGTATTCCAACCTCTGTTTGAGTGATACCAGCAATACTGCTTCTTTGCATTGTTCTGAGCTGGTCCTGCATTCCCATCAGAAATAGAAGATATGATAACTGTTGTTCTTTGAGATATTATACTTCACATGGGCCTTGTGACTGCATTGACACAACCACATGCTAACACAGCCATCAGACTATGAGGGAACAAAGTTTCTGCTGCTCTGCTTTTTCTCCCCTCCTTCAGAGTACCAGAACCACATGGTTCCCACAAAGTCATGCCAAACATAGTTGTTTAAAAAATCCAGACATTCACATGAGGTACCTGTGCAATTGCAGCAAGATCCACACTGACTGCAGCATTTGAAAGAACACCAGAAGGGGCACCTCATCAGGGTATCATAAGGAAAAATATGTCAAGGATAAGGTAGTGCCCAGGTGTCACAGGGAGGACACAAGGGTGTCTAAGATACTGTAACTTTGAGAGTCAGCTTCCTCTGTCTAGCCATGTTTTATTCCAAATGAGCTATTCTTCATGCAGGAAACAGACTAGGGATGGATACAGTGCTGGGTGCAGAAGTATTTCAGTAACACTGAGTTATGACAGATTGCTACTAGCAGTAATTCCCATTTCTTTCCTGAGGCACACTCCTAAAAGCAGCTACTTTCAGGAAACTGCCTGCAAATAACATTCTCCCTGTCTGACTGATGCCCACTGTCTCTTCTCTGCTCTTTAAAGTGAGTATTTTTTTGATGGAAGGCACTCAGTTAATTTTGGAGTCTAAAAGGTACACGCAGGACAGGGCAAGTTTCTTTAACATGGCCCTGACATTATTCCTGCTGCCCTCCTGGAAGTAATGTGCCTGAGGAATGCAATGGCCTCTTTTCTGAGCTGGCAAGCAGTGCCATTTGTAGTGTTGATACTTGTCCCAGTGGGACTCGGGCTGAGATTTTTCCATCCTTCCCTTGCCCAGTTCATTTTGTCCAGAGTGCCAAAAAGCTGTCAAATGGCATTTTTGCAACTATCAATCTAGACTGGGCTGGACCTGGTGACATGGAGGTGAAAGGATCTGGAATCTGCTTTCCTGTCCTGCTAAGCTAGCCAATATCTCCTTGTGCTTATTCAGGGGGTTAGCTCTGATAACATCAGTATGAATATTTTGCTTCCATTTAGCTAATAGCTACATTTCCCATTGCAAAATCATGTAAAGGGAGATAAGGGGAAAAGAACTGCCATGGCAGGAGACAAAGGCACAATTCAGTGGCTGGTTTAAGGTGTGCTCGTGCCATAGCCTGATTCCTGTTTAATGGCAGGTCCAACATAATGTTGTCCCACTGCATTGAGCAAATATCCCTGAAAATATGTTTTTACAACCCAAGTCCTTGAGATTATCATTTCACCATTTGTCTCCAGATGTTCTTCAGTCTCCGATACCATATGCAGAGCAGATCCAACTCAAAAAGAATGAAAGGACAATAGTATCTCAATAAGAAGCATTTAACCCCCCCATAATATCAATGGTAAAAATAATTAAGTCTTTCTACTTCTCTAGTGTGTTCCATCTGAGGGTCTCAAAGCTTTTTACAAGCATTAATTAATTAAAATTTTCATCTCCTCCCTGAGGCTTTTTCTGTGCTGGAGGTGGTTCAGTCCAGTTGGTAGACGTGGCTGTGGAAATCACAGCTGATTCTCAAACCAGTGGTTAAAAACTGCCTCCAGAAATCTTCAGTTCTTACAACTGCTGCCCTTTCATCCTGCAACTGTGCCTCCCAGTCTTAGTTTGGTGGATGATTTCTCTTCCTCTGGCCCATGCAGGCTCAGATCTGCAGGTCCCATCTCCTAGCTCTCCCCTGTCCTGGGTGGGTGATGCCACTGGCATAATGCTCAGGAGTTAAACTGACCCTCCACTAGCCCCAGAATTACTGAAGTGTTTAAGTAGCTTAAAGCCACTTTTGCATTCCATAACCCTCCCTCCCAGTTAGACCAGGAGATCTGGACTAGAAAGAAATGAAAAGAGAAGGGATAAGCATTACTAAGTGCAAATATTTGAAAAGTAATTCTTTAGGGAAGCATTTTAATTTGAAATATGTCAAGTGTTTACGAATGAAATATAGAAATTGCTTATCCTATTGCTGAAATCCAGTCATTCATGGGGCTGAATGTGACAATTATTTAACAGTACAGAGCAGCACTTGCATCGTCTTTTAAGGAAGGGAAGAAACCAATTATATCCAGCTGAAACTGGAGAGGAAGTGGGAGAAGCCAGAAATTAACTACCTAAACTGGGAGGCAGTCACTGGGATTCTGTTCCTATCCTAAAGGGAATATATCAAAGAATCTGCAATCATAATTAATATGTTGTATTACTTGACTTTTTAAAATGGTGATAATACAAATAGTAAAAATAATAAATAAACAACCATGCTAAGTATGCAGCAAGCCTTGGGGCTTTTTGTGGTGAAACTGTTGAAATACTTTTGCATTGACATTTATGTAACATCTTTTGTCTTGGGGATCCCAAACTATGTCACCAACTGCAGCATTGAAAGCATGTGAACAAGGCAAGCCATATGTTGTTTTGTTAACAATATCATTTTGGAAATAATCTGTAGCATTTCTAATTAGAAGTATGTAGTGTGAAGTATTTGATTTCATTAATTTGAGTTCAATACTATGCATTCCTCACCTAGAAACCAAAGCAACAGGCGCATCATAAATATGCTGGCATATAGAATAGTAGAATGAATTAATAATTTAGTAATGTGTACTGCTAACCATGTCATATGTTTCTTTGCAAACAATCAAAGTCCTTTACAAAGGCTGGTGGTAATAAAGAATGTTCCTTTCAGTTAATTAGAAATGTATACTTTGTTCCTGAGATACACAGTTATCCATTCATTGAACACTACAGTTTTCTTGTGGTTAGTGCCTCTTACTGCCCAGTGTTTTACAGGTAAATAGGAGGGATACATTATCCCTACACAGTTAGTGGCAAGGCAGGGGCAAATTCCAGTCTCTTGATCCTCTCTCTCAACACTGAAAACATTGTTCCTCTCTCAGCTTTACTGGGCAAGGAACATAGGACTGGAAGAAAGGGTTTTCTAGGATGACCTTCTGGGTCATCCTCTCCTGACTCCTGCCGTCAGGGGCAAAAAGTCCTATCGTTGCTTTGTGACTGCGACAAAGAAAGAATGAGTCACACTTCTCTGCTGGACACCGGATTGCTCATTGATACAGTTCAGGTTGCCTTTCTGAAAAAAGGCAAGGGTGGTATCTTAATGGAGTTTGCAGTAGGAAAAGGCTGGTCTGGTTTGTGCTCTGGGATTAGAGGAGAATGGCAGCCTTCCAGTTTCAGGTGCTGGGAATTGAAAATAAAATTGCTGCCAAGTAGGGTTTTTCTCACAGACCTGGCTTCAGCTCTGCACTTCCCCAGCCATGTCAAACAGTACTTTCTTAAGGCTAGAAGACTCTCTTTAAAACAGGAGAAAATAAATTCAGAAAGCATCTTGTAAGAGCATCCTGCAGACTACCTTTTAAACTGGTGCCTGAGTTTAGTTAGGTTGGTCACAGGATTGGAAGGTAGGATTAGAAGATCATTCCATTCATCCCCTCACTCCCAGCAGAATAGCACTCCTGGCAAATGTCAGCTGAACTGTTCCTGAGGCTTTCTGATAAGAGACTCCACATCCTTCTCTTGGGTCCTCTCTAGGCCTGTTTACCGTAACAGCCTATCGTCTCCCTTGCCATTTTGTCCCTTCTCCATGCTCTGTATGAGCTAGCCGTGCCTGAAGATATGTTCTAGGTGGGTTATCTGTCCACAAGTCCCTGAAAGTATTTGGTCCAGCTTCCCTCACCTTTACATCACATCAGTGGATGTGCACAGGCGTCAGCAGGGCCATTAGGGAAGAGTTCAGGGAACACAGTGGGAATGTCCTCTCTCCAAGAGCTGGGAAGCCTCAGCTTGTCTGAACTTCCTGTGCAGAGACTGTTTTCCTCCATGACTGTACAGTGCTCAGCAGGCTGACGGCACACGGGAAGTACCCAATTCTGTAGCCAATTTTATTCTTATTTTACTGTCAAGGGGAGAGGAATTCACAAAAATTGTGAGGATCTCACCCACATCCCCTCCCCACTGCAGAGCTGCTGATTTTTGTTTCATAATGTAAAAAGTTACAGAAACAAAGCTCCCCGTACCTTGAAGTGAATCCCAGCATGTAGCACCATACATGGCAAATCTATGTGATCATGTTTCTCATCACTGTTGCCTCCATCCTCCACTCCTGGCTAGTATACTTTGGTTTCTGTCTTAAGCTCTCTCTGTCAGATTTCAGAGCATGAGAGGAGCAGCAGTTGGATGGCAGGGACAGGCAAGAAGACAGTGTAGAAGATAGCAGGTGGGATGGGGAGGTAGGTGAGTGACAGCAGAAGGGTCACAGGAAGGCTGATGAAGCTGGGAAAAGCATGTGCAATCACAGAAGCATTCTCCTATGGAATCTCGATCAGAATTCATTATATCTGCATGCTGACATTTCTTGCCTGTCAGCTTACAGCTGTGAAAGCCACTGGCAATGTGTGCATCACTGTCTTTAGTAGTACCTGCATTTGAAAAAACATCAAGGTTTCTAATGGCACTAAATCCCTTGTCCATAAACTCATGCTGTAAGAAGACTTAAGAGGGAAACTAGACATTGAAATCTGAGTTTGGTTCAATTCACTGGGCTGGAAGGAAGGTTGATGATGTCCTCATTCGCTGAACACTTCAGGATGCCTGGTATACTGAACAGGGAGGGGTCTGAAGGAAGGGAAACCAGAGTAAAAGACTGGATTGCTGCACATGCATTTCTCACCTCTTTATTTCTGAGTGCTGGCCTCTGCAATGTTTACACTCAAATGTAGGTCTTTAAAATACTATTTGTAACAAGTTTAAATCAGTAGTACTACTGTCATTTCCCCAGCCATGTTTGAAACACCTGCCTCTGCTTTGTGTTTCTCACTCCTTAATGCTCATGCAAGCTGGTGAAACTGTTATGCAAGTCATGGGTTAGGACAATCAAAATATATCGAGTCTTTACCTTTCCTTTTACTTCCTTAGTTATGTTATGTCATGGTGCTTTGTAATCTTCATCACTTCATCCCTATATGCGGTTCGAAGTCAGGCCTGGATGGATCCCTGAAGGGGTGACAGAGCACACTGCTACTGTGTTCAAAGCGGAGGCTGTTGAGAGCTGTGTCTCTGTCTATTGGGTCTAAGGAGAATTTCCTATCTGAATGTACTTGACTGAAATAGGCTGGAGGGGATAATCTGGCACTAACCTCTCCTTCTCCCACCCCCCTGGTTGGAGAGTGGATGGAAACTAATAGGTCCTTTCCTGCCTAACATCTCTGATTCACAAAACTTTCTGTGGCTGAAGTGGTGCCAGGAGGCAGAGGGGTTATTTTGGGGCAGATTCATTTTCATTTGTTTTGTTTCCCTCTTTCTATAGCAGTGTGGCAATCCCCATCCTGGCAGCAGGGATGCCCTGAGGGAAGGGAGAGGAGCTGCTGCTGAAGACAGAGAGAATTCTTCATGGCTGCTTGTCCTCTCTTTGACTGCCGCATCAGCTGGGGGAGGAGAAGTGCCTCAGGCTCATTCAGAGTTGACCCACGGTTATTTTTAGCTCCGTAATGCTCTTTCCAGGCATGCCCCCCGCCCCCCCCCGGCCTCCCCCGAGCTTATTTCTCTCCTCTTGGCAAATGGCACTTGGTGAGCTACTCAGTCACAGGTTAGAAAGCACTGAAAAAAGTCAAAGGGCAGGCAACCGAGGTACTCCTCCGAGAGAGGCACTTGAAAGGTCAGGAAATGCCTGGGCCGTGGGTAGGAGCCCCTCCTAGTCTAGCTCTGTTTATTAAGCAGGCTTGCCAGCTCATGCAGACAGGGTGATGTTGCTCAGATCTGAAAGAGCATGTGAAGGAGGCAGAGGAGGAAAAAGGAAAGGATAAAGGAAGAGTAGGAAAAGACATCAGGAGCTAGGATAAGGAGAGTTGTGGTATACAAAGGGGACTAAGTGAGGTGAAGGAGGATGTGCACTGTTGGAGCATGACTAAGAAAAAGAGGAAACAGGAATGGAGAGCAATTTTACTTCCCTCAGATTGCAAGCCTGGAGGATCTCGACAAAGGACCCTGGGCTTCCTCTTCCCCTGGGAAGTCCCTACACGTCAAAGCCAAGACCACGTCCTGCAGGCACTGGGAGAAGGCATGTAGGCAGCTCCACTTAGAGGACACACCTCTTACCTTCCCATCCGATGGGAGTTGCCAGTGAAGGGCGAACAGCTGGCCAAGAGGAGGGTGCTGTGTCATGGAGGAAGACAGGTCTTAGTCTTTAGGGAGAGAATTGTAATAGCCACCTGTGATTTGCAGAGCTGCCAGCAGCCCGCCCGAGCTCCTGGCCGGTAAAGCATCAGGTGAGGTCTGAAGCTGGGCCCAAATCCTAGGACCTTGGTCAAAGCAGGAGCACAGGATCTTAAACTCACCTGCACCTGGTGCCAGTAGAAAGCGATACAGCTGTCAGCCAAATAAGGTGCTCGACTGTGGAGGACCTGAACATGGAGTGCTCTAAGGGCTCATGGCATCTCTGACTGCATGTACTGGTGTGTCTGTTCATCCATTTCTGGTTTTGGCCCTTTACATGTGCAGGATTTGAGCTTTCCAAACAATACAGGATTTCTCCTCACCATGCCTGGGGAGGCAATGTTACAGTGCGCTCTCCTCCTCCTCCTGCAGGAGCTAGGGAATGGCTCCTGCAAGCTGCAGGGCAAGCCTTTCCTCATCCTGGTCCTGTGGGAGGATGAACAAGCTGCTCCCTTTCCTTCTGTTGGTGGGAACCTGGAAAGGAGCAGCTAGGTGGCTCCATTGGCTACTGTAGCCAGACCCAGTGTCATGCTGATGCCAGGGCAGAAATAACCTGCTCAAAATAACATGGCTCTCCCCCATACCACATCCCCCTCCTCCTCCTTGTAGCCTGCTTTTTACAGTAGCTTCTTCTTAGTTTTCCGAAGTCCCGGTTGTGCATGCTTGTCTCAGGCAGGGGAAGCAGGTTGCCTGGATACAGTCCCTTTGATGAGCAGTGCAGTCCCCCTGGAAATCCAGCTGCAGTCCCTCCCCTTCCCTTCCCCAGCACCACTGCTCACTGCTCGGTGTGAAAGATGGATCTGGGTCCCTGGAGGGCTTCTAAATGCAAAAAGGGATGGAGAGGGAAAGACAAAGCATCACAAATGTCAGCATTCCCATCACCCCAAAGAAACAGACAGGTGTAGGGACAGGCAGGGCCAGGAAACTATTCCACCCATTGCTGGAGGCCACAATGAAGACATTCCTAACCCAATAAAAGAGGATCCCACACCTGAACTGAGTTAAGAAGCCACTCAGAAATGTGCATCCCAAGCAACGGAGATTGGGACTAATATAGTCCAACAAGGGCAAGCCTAAGTGAGCTCACCCAGCCATCAGGATAATCATTGCTCTGAAAATAAAGTTGCACAGAATGGGGCAGGGTTGGGAGGGGATAAAACAATTCCCATTCCTCTTGGTGTGTCTTGCCTCACAGTTTTGCAATTACACAGCTTTCTTGGGACCAGACAGCTTCCTTTGTGATCCTGCTAGAAAAACTGGCTAATATGGAAAAGCACTGTGATCTGCTTACAGGTATCTAAGCTATAAAGACCACAAGGAAATGTTTACATTGTTTCAAAAGGCTTTAACCAGGAAGAACATGAGAAAGATGGAAGAGCATTTACTATCAGTATCAGAAAAAATATTCAAATCAGTCTTTTTTGCTTGCTTTATTCCCTAATTTTCTCAATGCAAAAAGCCACACTTGCTCCATTTCTAGATAACAAGTACATATACTGAAAATTCTTACAAAGGATAATTTCTCGGCAACATTACAAAGTCTCCACAAAACAAAATTCTGTAATTGAAAACTACTATCTATATTACCAAAAGCATTCTCATACTCAAGCCATCTGTCTTCAGTGGTGTGTCTCCACCTTCCTTGTAAGCCTCTGACGTGGGCCAATTTCAGAGAAAAGGTAGCAGAAGCATTGGACTAAACCGGCTGGTTCCAGCAGGAGAGATCCTGCTCCCAAAGTCCAGTAAAGGAGGTGGCTTTTGTAGCAGAGCCTAAAATACAACAAGTGTAATGTAAAACACAAATATATTTCAGGACCAGAAGGAGAAAAAAATCCCTGAATAAGGACTCTTTTATGGGGGTTGCCCTGCCACGAGCACTCAGCCCCCTCATCTGCACAGGCAGAACATCAGCAGAAGTGCCTCTGCTCACTACAGTGCTGCAGGATCTCGGTGGGAGGTAAGTATCTCTCAGTTATACAGGTCTCACTCAGGGCTCCATTGAAGCAAACAAACATTTCACATTCCCCAAGAAAAGCAATGGCCACCCACTGCATTTTGGCGAGCACTGGTAGTTCCCAGTGAGAAAGTCTATTTAGTTGGCAGTCATCAGCATTCTGCAGTAGTTTCAGTTTCCTAGTGCATTTAGAGTACATCTCCTGATGCAGTGCTTTAAAGCGTGTTGAGCATGACATAACTCATAGATGACAGTAGGGATTTCTGCTCTGAAAGGAATGGTTGCAACCTTTTAGCTACATTAAGATAGGAAAATTAAGTCTTGAACACTGGCACATATGGTAATTTAAAATCATCCTGGGTTTTGATAGCTTCCCTATAGGGCAAACCAATGTGCCAGTGAAGACAGGCCCCAGCAATCAAAGAGACTCATGCCAGCCCTGCCACTCTCCTTGGTTGCTTCCTTCAACCCATCATCAGCACCTCAGTCATCTCTTGAAGTAATGTTGGAGAGTTACAGCCAAGCAACTATAGGTTAAGGCATTCAGCTGCATCACATGCAAGTCGAAAAACACTAACCACAAAGCTGGGATTCATCCCTGTGTACAGGATGCCACAAGTCATGCCTTCTTTCTGGCCCTTCTATTAATCCCAAATGAGTATCAGGTAATGAAAGTAGCAAGAGAATTGCATAGCACCCAGCAAGTGAAAAGTGCTGGAGCAATTGCCACTAACATCCTTCAGATGCTCCTAAGATAGGTGTGGAAGCTTCTCAGGGCAAATATCCTGAGGGCGGGGCAGGGAAAGGAGAAAGAGAAGATAGAACAAATCTCTGGCAGGGGCAAAGAGGATACAGAGATGGGGGTTTCTTTCATGAATCGCAGAAATCAGGATTAATCAGTGCATAACAGAACAATACTGATGGGACTTTTTAACAATGGTGGCTCCTCTGCTCCATTTTGTTCTGCATCAGACACACTGAAATCAAGAGACCAGATATAGATGTCATTGAGAATTGGGGTCTGACTGAGGAGGGAAGAAGGAAAAAGGAAGAGAGAAGTCTAATCACAGGTTCTTTTTTTATATTTTTTTCTCTCATTCCCATTTCAAAGACAGAAAAAAAGAGAAAGACACATCTAGAGAAAGAGAGCCTGAATCATTTAACATGAATGTTGCCTGAATGAGGACTGACATAAGTGTGTGAAACAGGAAGGAAATATATGAATAATGCAGAGCAAGGCTCTGTGCAGACGGAAGACTCTTATTGTGTCCCTGTTTACAGCTTCTGAAAGCACAATCAAATAGAAATGAAAAGAGTGCAAAAAGCCGGCATGGTCATCTCATGTTGAAAAGGTGTTAAAATACATTGCAGATCACAAAATAACACCTCTCAATCACTGCACCGAATTTGCTCATCTGCTCACACCAAGACAAAGAAGAGGAGTTGGTGTTGCTTTAAGTTAGAAGTGAGTGGAATTACTTCTGTACAGGTTAGGCTTGCTTTAAGCTGTGCCCAAGCTGCATTGGCTGCTATGATAGATTAAGGCAGAAGCATACGGGAATAACATATACCCTGAGCAGCTCTGCCATGCAGCCTTTACCATGCGTGCCTGGGAGAAGGGTTTGCAGAACTATAGAAAACAAGTTTTTTTACAAAGGTGACGCCTGAAAGAATTCATACCTGCCCTTCTGCTTATTTACAGTTGGTGCATGCAAGAAGCTGAACTCATTTCTTATTCCTTTTATGGGAGAAAGTATGGCTAGGAACTAGCACACTCTCCCAGCTTGGGACAGCTGGTTTCCATTTGTGGTCCTGCCACTGGCTGGTTTTGGCCAAGCATCATCATTTTTGTGCCACTGGTGAAGCACTTTGAAATCTAACAAAAAGCAGCATGTAAGAGCTGGATATTAATTCTGATTATTCTAAGAAGGCCATCATCATACCATGTGGTCTCTTGCATTCTGTAATTAAGGCACACTTCTGCCCTAAGGAGGGTATTCTTATTCCTTCCCTTGCTTTATACCACTTCTGGGTGGAATTTGCAATAATTTCCGAGGTAGCCTGTTGGATCCCCTCCACATGTCTGGTCCTTTTCCAAATCACAGTCCATGAGTTCATCTGAATAGTGATGGAAGACTCTGGCTGTATTATGTGCCTCAAGAATTCAGTAGCAGCAGAACTCACACAGTCATCCATAGCTGCTGAAGATTTCTCAGAAAGCTTTAAGAAAAAGGGCTGACACACTGAATAACTCTTTCTCTAATTTATTGCTATATTAGACTAGCAAGAGATCTAATAGAACATTACATAGGTTTATGGAGGTGACTGGAGGATGTTAATATTTTTTGACAATATAGAGAAGCTTACCTGGAGGTCTAAGGAAGGGCATCCTAAAGAAAGACTCCAGGGGGAAATAGAAGGAAGGTATGGGGCAAAGCCAGGACACTAGGGCATAAAGCAAGGGAGATTCAGAAACAATGATGGATGGATCAAAAAGAAACAGAAAGAGGGAGGGTCTTTGAGGACAGGAGTGTAGGATACATGAGAGCCTTGGAAGAGAAGGAAACTTTGTGGAATTATCTTATTTGTAACAGAAATACTCTTTGGGTGCAAACAGGCATTCTCACACTCAGCCTGTCTACCTAGCTAGCCCAGTATCAATAAAAGGGCAGACTGTGAAAAGCCCTATTGCACAGAGACGCACAGTTTTAAGTACAGCACTACAAGCAGCCAGTATGGAGAAGCAGTGATGCTGATGCAATGCAGTGATGAAAATAAATGTGCCTGCTACTTCAGGGATGGAAAAGGCACATTCCACCTTCTGCCTCCTAGAAATCTGCTGCAGCCTTTCATCAGCCAAAAGAAGCAATGGGCCTGAGTCAAAACCAGTCTGCTTTTGGTTCGTCACCTCACGCTTGCTCATTTCCCCTTGGTGCCCAGGAAGAAGGAGAGGCCAGCAGGGATTGTCATGTTGTCAATACACTCTATTTCTATGGTGATATTAAAGTGCCCTCTATTTGCTTTTTATCTTTTCACCTTGAAATGGGAGCTGCAGGTGCTTGTATGCCGTGTAGCTATTGCACATAATGAAAAGTGACAGGGCAGTTAATCTCCGGGGTCCTTTCAGTCCATAGGTTCCCTGCTGAGAAACCCAACAAGGTGGGCACTCGGGTTGATATTTTTTCCTAAGTTGTTCTGACATATCTCCTCCAGGAATTGTACTGATGCCCCTAACTCATATCATGCAACCCCCCTGGCTGCATCAACTAGCATTTACTTCTGGTCACTGATAATCTGAGCTCCTATTAAATCAGTAGCCTAAATAAGAAAGGCTCCTGCTATGGTGTCCAGAGCACTGCAAGCAGTCCTGGGAGGCAGATATTTAATAGGTGATTAGAAGACAGGTGGCACTCTTTTCAGCTGGGCTTTGAGCTCTTTTGAGGGAGGATGATATGAAGGATGGTGATTAGTGTCTTGTAGAGACAACAACAACAAGCTTTCGGCCTGAATTAGCAGCTCTAAAATGCAGTGAGATCAGCTATTTCTGTAGACTGTGTGAGGCTGCGAAGAAAAATCATGCCAGTAGCAGACCTGGTGCAGAAGTCGCTTGGGATCTCATGCCATCTCCCCCTTTCTTCATAGCAATATACCCACTACCCCTGCTTCAATGTGCTCTGAGGACCTGTAAAGAAGCACTACCTTCTCAGACATTCAGATAGGCTGCCACAATGTTTTGGTCCTGGAATACATCATACCCTTTTCTCTACTCCTACAATTAATTTACAGTTCATATTAGCTCCCTATGATGAGGGACAGTGAATCCAGCTTTTGTAAATGACGGAGAACACCACCAATTCTACCTCTGCATAAATGAAAAACTGCCTTGAGGCCATCTCCTGTAAAGGAAGATGTATTACACTGAATCCAAGGGTTTCCACACACTTAAAGTCAAATTGAATCTGCGTTTCTCATAAATGGGAAAGCACAGACTTCTGAATCAGGAAGGTCTACCATGCAGAGTCCATGATCCCTGTGTATTGAACCTGCCCCTGTCTTTCCAGACCTAATGTTGATCTGAACTGCGTGTATCCCTGTATTAGATGGTAAACCATACGGTGTCCAAGCCTTATGTATATGAAGGCCATGCTGAATCACCTCCATATACATGGAGAGCCATATTCTGTCATTTTGCTCTAAAATCAGATGAACCTTATTCAGTCCAACATACCCTCCACTTTAATGAAGGTTGAGATATTGATCTCCCCAGTAAATAAAGGTGAGATCTATAGATCCCTCCCAATAAATGATGGTGGCTCTATTGATTCTCTCCTTCCAACCCCCCATAAGTAAAAGCAAGACATATTAGTTCCTCCCCATTAAATGAAAACGATCTGTATTGAGGCCACCCCCATAAATAAAGGGTGGGCCACGCTGACTTAGACCTTAACCACATAAATGGAGGTGAAATGTATTGATTCCATCTTCTGTAATTGAAGGAGTGCTGTATTATGGTCCTCCTTCCAACATAAATGATGGCAAGGCAAATTGATTCCATCATTCTTGAAGTTAAATGTTTTTGCTGAATATCCCCAAAATAAGGAAGGAAAGCAACACAGAATGTGGCATCTTATCCAGAAATTTATTTTGATCTGTTATTTACACACTGAGGCTTCTACTGCATTTGGATGGCTGAGGTGTGTTACTGCTTAAATGTGCTAGGCACAAAATGAAGTGATAAGGCACCAGGGTTCCAGCGAAGGGGTGTGATAGGTAAGCAGAAGGCCTCCTGAGTTCCAGCCTTTGTATTCATGTAGACTACCTGTATTTAGGCAAGTTTCATGGCTTTTATGTGTCTTGTCTACCTAGTAAGGATAATGATCTTCCTCTGACATTAGATGGTAGATTTGTTCATGACTGTCTACAATAATCTGTAGGCTAATGGGACCAAGTAAGTTCTGAAGACAACAGTGGAAGTGGATGGATAGTTACAGGGCAAAATGGTTAAAAACTAAAGTATACTGTATATGTCTTGTGCCTTAAGAGAGGCTAGGCCTGTACACTGCAGATAAATAAACAGCACCTGCCCAGAGCTTGTGGTGATTTTTGCTCTTTAATTATTCCTGCTCCTTCCTACTCCTTTCTACTACAGAACTGGTTTTAAATGGTCTTTGCTGATGGAAAAGATGCCAAAGGTACTTCGCCTCAAAGCCATGCACTAGTTCTTTCAGACTGTGACTGTTGCAAGTGAGGCAGATGGGACAGTGCCCGTCTGCAAAGGAAATCATTCAGATTCAGCTGCACCCCTCCAGGAGCTCATGTTCAGCCCAGCAGTATGACAAAACCCAGGACAGCATAGGGACAGTTGCTGGTGGTGCCAACTCCTTGCTTCCCCAAGGAAATATACTCATTTTCCCCACAGTACTCCACTGCACAGTTGTTGTCTTTTGTTACCTGTTATGAACATTGTAATCCTTGGGGAAGCTACGGAAGACAAGTGAAGAGGATAGAACCAGCAGAGCCTTGCAGAGAGGCCTGTCTATGTCTTTCTTCTCAATTTGTCCCAGCAGTAGCAACAAGATAGAAAAAAGAAAAACAAACAAAAAGACAAAGAACAAAGCAAAGTCAGGCACATGTAGATGACACAAGGAAGTTAAAGTAAAGAGTAAAGCCCTTAAACATCCCACACAATAAATCATACCGTTGTCACTTTTTTTCCTAATGTCACACAAAAGAAACACACCTCTGGTACCGTGTCTCATGACGGGCAGGCAGAGTTACGGTGTCTTGTGGTTTGTTGCCATGCATTTGCATGGCACCTCCTCCATGACATATGGGGGGGTACGCATAAAGAGGGGGGATAGGAGATGGACAATTAAAGGAAAAGATTTTTCTGTGATTCTGCTGCAGTATACATCTAACAGGGACCCAGGCATGTTATGTTGGCCATATCCTAAGATACAATCATAAGTAATGCAAGCTTTGATCTTTTCTTTAGGATGAAATACCAAGGTATATTTTACCATGTGTTTCTTAAGACATAATAATTGATCTTAGGATCTTACAGAAAACAAGATGTGATAGCTTTGATGTGAATTAGCTATTCCTGGAAAATCTTGTCTTCTTCCCTTGTGGTTATTTCCAAGCATACTGCTTTGCCCAGAACTGGCTTTGAAAATGCCAGTCAAGTGCCAGTACTCCGCTAAGCCCATGAATGGAAAAGCCCAATTTCTTTACAGTTCTCTCATAACACCAGCTGCCTAAAACCCTCTCCGAGATTGGATTTTGTGCTGATTTTATACAGTTGTCTTATACCTTCCCCATGAGTGGTGAAAGAGATTTGTTCCATACAGCATTGGGGATGCAAATATCATTCCTGTTTCACTGCATCGTTTGAAAGAGGGACCAGACAGTTGCCATGGCAACAGCACATCTGAGCCAGCTGTAGTTGCCATGGAAACAGAAATGATGGGAGCCAGGAAAAATAGTCCCAGAGGACAAACCATTTTAAAACACACACAAAAATTCCCTTAAACTAAAGTAAAATCTTGCTTTGAAATTCTAGGGCCTCAGAAACAAGGGGCAAACCAGAGGAGAATGCAAACACCCACTCATGATCTTGGTACTTTCCTCTGTTGCATTTTTGAGACAAAAGGGAGAAGTTGTTGGAAGTGATCCAGTGATTGCTAGAAAGGAGGTGAAAGTAAACTCCACCATACCTTTGGCCTGGTCTGCTGACCCTGTGGGAATGTGAATGCTCTGCATTGGTAACTCCACACCATGGGGGCACAAATCAGTACTCCAGTCAGGTATCTCTCTTGTTTGCACCAGGCTCTCCTTCTCTAAAGCTAACCATTCTCCATATAAGTGCTTTCAAATAATGAGATTGTATCTTTGGAGACTCTTAGTCCCTGAAAGAGGCATAGTTTTTATCATTAAATAGGGGGCAAGATGTACTGTTTGAGATGTCCACGGCTTAAGTCTGGGAATCTCAAGCAATGGCTGGATGCCTGGCATCACTGTGACCTGCACTCTGGCCTTCAGGGATGGGCCAGTCTGTTTGATAGGTACTAAAGAGAGGAATCTACAACATCCTACATCTTATCCGGGTGTTTTGTTACTGTTTATCTGTAACTCTTTTTTTAGCCTTAATGTTAATCAAAGAGAATGATTAAAATGAGAAATGAATGATGCTGTAGAAGAGAAGAAGGCAAACAGCTTCAGCATCCACATATTAGGAAAAATTTCTTCACTGAAAGAGTGGTCAGGCATGGGAACAGGCTGCCCAGAGAGGTGCTAGAGTCCCCATCCCTGGAGGTATTTAAAAGACATGTAGATGCAGCACTTTAGGGCATGGTTTAGGAAGCACGGTGGTGTTGCGTTGATGGTTGAACTTGATGATCCTAGAGGTCTTTTCCAACCTTAATGATTGTATGATTCTATGTGAATGCATGGATTTGAGGTGTCCTGAGAATGTAATGGGGTAAACACAAGGGTTGAGACTGGGAGTGGGGAAAGAGAAAAAAGCAGATTGAGGGAGAAGCTGATGGGAACAGATGGAGTAACAGGGGAAAATGAGGCAGGAGAGCCTCAAATTGGGAAACAACAGGGACAAGGGAGGATGCTGGAACCACACGTGTGTGGTAAAATGAAAAGCAGCGAGAAGGTGAGCAGGAGAGCAGGTGAAGCCTGAGGCAGAGGACAAGGATGGAAGCAGGCAGCGATGAGAGGAAAGAGGGGAGCAGGATGGCAGACCACAGCATATGAGGATGGGCAAGCTGAATGCAATGCAGTTGGCACAGCAGGATGGGACAGGACAGGGAGGGAGATGAAGCCCGGCTCAGTAAGTACAGGGGCAAGGAAAGGCAAAGAGAGGCAGGAGGTGTGGAGGCAGGATGGAACACAAGATGGTTTGTAGGGTAATATGCATTCTGTTGTTTGTAATACTACTGTACTTCAGCAGATTTCCCTGGCTTTTCCAGAATCACTGCAAGTGTAAATTCTTTTGTTAGCTGGTTCACTCATCACACCGTGGTGAGGACTGCTTAATCCAATATAGTGTTGTACTTAAATTTTCCAAGTACTTCTTTCCTTGCTCTATATTAACAGCTAACGTTATCAAATCTTTCCATGCTTTCAAGGTGCAGACTTTCATTACTTTCTTACCAAAATCAGATTTAGAAAAGCAGTTCATCATCTCAGGTGCCTTTGAATTGTCACTGCATTTTCTGCCTTCTCATTTTGTGATCACAGTTCCTGCCCTTTTGTTTCAGTCTCAACCCTCTCTGTCTATAAAAAAAAGGGAGATGGATGCTGCAGTCTGCACACACCTGTCATTTCTGCTGAAGCCAAGGGAAGCTGCATGCATGTAACTAACAGACTGGAGGTCTTGACTAAGGATTTCTGTTTAAAGGAATAATAAACTGCTCACGTTTACTGAGAAGGAGAAAGAAAAAAGTCTTTATTCAAAATGTAAATCTCTTCCTGCTGAGGAGCGAACCCAAAAGTCAGTCTTCAGGATATAAATATTTATGTCTTTTGCATAAACAGCAGATGTAACATTTCCAATTAACTGTCGATCTTTCCATTTCTCTGGCTGCTGCCGCTTTCTCTCACAATATCGGAATGAGCAGTCCGCTTGATTTGCCTTAGCTCAGATCTGTCACAAATTTCCACAGTCACTAAGATGAAATTGTTCCTGAAAGTGTTTATTTATCAGAGCCTAACAATTTCCCAGTATTTTTTATTCCTTGATTCAATGTAAGATGAATTCTGTTCTGCTGAAAGATGTGAGATTCACAGCCTAGATAAGAGGACAGCAGAGAAGGAGCAGAAGCAGGCATAGGTGACAGCATGCGCTCAGCCATTGCAGCACCCGTCAGCCTAGCCTTAGAAGAAGCCCTCATGACATGAGAGATGCCAGTCTCTGACCCATTTGGCCCCTGGCCTTTCTACCAAGGCTGCCAGCCTGGAGCTGGGTAGCACTCAGTGTAAGAGGTTTTATGATGTAGCCACCTGTTCATGAGGAACTGTCTCCATCACTTCTTTAGTGTCAGCTTTCTCAGGTGTCTGACATTCAATCCTGCTAATGGCAGCCTCCCACTTTTACAACTTCTTTCTCTCCAGGAGAAAGTGTGAACTGTGCAAGCAAGAAAATGAACCCTACTAGAGCATGTAAACATCAGCTTCCACTGGCATCATGACAACAAAGCAGAAGATTTTGCTGGAGCACTGAAAAGAGGGCAAGAACAAAAATCAGCAGCAGAGAAGCAGCAGCAGGTAAAAAACAAGCCAGAAGGCAGGTGCAAGGGGAAGGAAAAGCACTTGCCTGGCAATATGTCAGACAGTGGGGATCCCCCTCTTCCCTTCTGCTGAGGATGCTTTTGTGTGTTCTCCTGTCCTCTGACCTATCCCACTACACCATGAAGTTTATCTCAGCACCTCTTCATTTCCTGGGAATCAAAAAATTGGTTGGGCATTGCTTCAAACCAGGAGCTGCTGTTCAGCTGATCCAGCTTTCACTGGGGGGTCCCGTGAAGAGCTCTTGGCCTTCCTGCTTACAGAGAAGGCACTGGCCTGGGAGCCGCACAGCTAGCCTGGGATGGGGCTTTGTGCTGCTGGCTGGCCTAGTGCAGGAGGTCAGCCTTGCTCTTTACCTTCCTCAGGAGCTGCATCTGGACGCTGGCAGCTCTGACAGGTGCTGTTGCCATGGGAACTGGTTCTGCTTTAAAACCATCCATGTGGCAGTGCAGGGATGGAGGCATCTGCAATCCTGACTGCTTAGGAGTGTACCCTCCTCACACAATTCTTCTACCTGCCGCCTGCTTTTCTCCATTTTTCTTAATTTTTGCCCTCCTCTCAGAGTCTTCTGTCTGCTGCATCCTCCCTGGCCCTGGATTCTTGCTGGCGTGAACAGCTGGCCTTTCGCATAGCATGAGAAATCATCAAACACTAACCCAGAAAAAAGGGTCCAAACTCACAAATAACTGGAAGTTTGACTGTTTAATAAGCACAATTTTCACTTAGTTCTGTGCTGTGCCCAAAAGGCATATATAGTAGTTCTTGTCTATATTCAACTACAGTCTTGACTCAAGTATCTGTGAGCAGTTATAAGGTTATCTGCACTGTAAAACCCCAAATAATCACCAGTGTTTGCTTCAAGTGAGCTAACTGAAGTGCATTTTGATTACATGTAGAAGCTAACTTTGCTTGGCTCACTTACTGCAAATCCTTGCATGTGTAGGATTCCATCGACAGTGGAGCAGGTGTACTAGCATAGCAGAAGCTATTACCAGCTATGTGCTACCTTCCTCTTCTTCACATCAACCTCTCTGTTTGATCAGTTACACCTAAAAGAGCCTGAGGTAATGTTGGCAAAATGTCCAGGCTTTGCCTTCCCACCAGGAACAGGAGTCGGGGTAGCACCAGTGTTGACTGGCTCCTCTTTCATGCCCTGTCCTTGCTGTGTCTCACACTGTTCCTCCTGCCTGGGGAGTTGCACAGGCACGAGGCAGCCCTACCAACTTTCTTAAAGTGGATCAATGTGGATTAAGAATTTAGAATGGAGCAATCTTGAAAGGAGACTGAAAGTCAGTTTTCTTAAACCACAAGCATTTCTTTCTTTTTTTGGTTCAGCCCCCTTGACTGTGGCTGCCTGGTATTTCTCTTGAGTTTTCACTGCTGGCTGAAAAGGCTCTCTGGTTTAATGGCATTCATTAATCATACAACAATGCATCTCTGCAGCACCAGAGCTTAGAATTCAAGTTACATTACTGATGGGTGATGGCCTGGCTTCTCAGGTTGAGGGTGCTCTAAGGTCAAGTCAGATACTTCAGGCTCTGTGCGCATTTTGCGTGTAATGTAGGACACCCAGGATTTAGGCAGCTGCTTGTTCAGGCACAGGAACAGACTTTCAGCTGAGCATGCTGAGTGCTTCAGGTCACAAGTCACTCTCAGGGGTGATGCGAAGGGAATTAAGCCACTGTCACACTTCCCAGATTTGAAGGGGATCTGAGAGCCACAATGATCCTCCCAAGAATTGTCCTGATCTATATCAGTTATAGCAGGTCCTTACAAAGCCCATGATCTCAGTCTCTCACGCCCACTGGCCGCTCTTCTAAAAGCAGCTGATCTTCCTATTAGTCTTTATTGTCTGTGTTTTCCCTGGAACAGTTTGTCAGGTTGTTACCAAGGTATCCATTTTTTCCAGTGCTGAAGGACCCGAAGTCAGTACTGTCTTCTCTCACATGCCTTGTGGATGCTGTGATGACCTGCAGGCACAGTCAGAAGCAACCTTCCAGTCTATTCTCCCCCTCCTAGCTGGACACAAAAGCAATTGCAGAGCCTGTGGCTAGAGTCTGCAGGAATGCACTAACAAATGGCCTTCAAGTGCTTCCTTAATCACCCTTCCCTAGCTCTCCTGTTGCCAAGATGGTATTCAAAGGAGAATGTCAAGGCCTGATCCCAGCCCACAGACCGCCAGCCAGAAAACTCAGTACTAGACACTCCCAGATTTGCCTTATGGTCCTTGTTTCAAGGCCTCCGGTAAGCGTTATGGTATGCATCACAGAACTACAGCATTTATACCTTTCATGCAGCGTGGGCCTGCAGTTGTTTTTCTCACTTTTTAGGATACAGGATCCTTTGTGTTACCATAATTCTGTGCTTCACCATTGACAGAGCTTGACCTACCCCTACTGCTCTGGCTCTGGGGAGGAGTCGGTTCCCTGTCAGTAAGGCTCCTGTGCAAATTCCTGGAAAGTGGCATTTTGGTAAGTGACCAGAATTTTGACCAGCCACTGTCTTCAGGACCCCTGATAAGGCTGTTAAAGTGCACTTGTGCAGAAGCAGTTGAGATTTGCCCTTTTACAGCTCCCATGTAGCCCCAGAGAGACCTTTAAGGAAGGTCCCTTTCAAGAAAGCCATCGGCTGTTTGTGCATTTCATCATTCCCCTTGCACATATGCTCACAGAGCATTTGGATTACCTCACTCTTCCCAGAATTTAGACTATGTTTCAGTAGCCAGGCCCTTGAATTTGCACATTAAGCAGCCAGACTCACTGAGCTGATTCTCTGGAGCCCTACTGATGCGTAAGAGATCCATCCTGTCTTTCCCATGTCTTCCAAATATCCTTTTACCTTCCCCATCTGTGTCAGGAATAATGATTCAGCAAGTAGGTACGCTTCTTGTTGGCAGGTAGTCCAGGCATTTAGCTTGATAGCAACACTGAATATTATATGTCCTTTTATTTATTTTGCAGATAGAGTGCAAATTTGACTACAGGCTGTTCCACTGTCTATTTAATATTTTGTCCAACCTTCTGGCTTCCTTCTAGAGAGGAAGCAGCCTGCAGGTGCTGCAAACACTTTTTGTTCCTTTATTACTAGAAGAAACCACTGTATTCCTCTAAGGCTTTTAGTCTGACTTGATTCTGGCTCGCCCACCTGCCTGCTTTCTCTGGAGAACTGGCAGGTGAACATTTTCAATAATTTACTTTAGAGCTGTTCTATCATCCTGCTATTTGTTTCTGCCATAAATTATGCCCAGAGGTTAGGAAGCTTTTATCTTCCCACTCACAAAGGAACCGAAGTAAAATATTCTGCAGGGCAGAGGCATCTTTTGGTGGTTTGTAAATATTTCCAGAGGCAGATATGCTGGGGAGTGAAAAGAGCCGTAGTCCCTACCCTGTTAGTATTGCCTGATATAACCTGCATCTTCTAGGTTATGCAACAGGGAGCAGTTGTGCTCACACAGCCCCCTCTTCCTACTGTGATTTAAATCCAGCGTCTGTGAGATACACCTGCTAGTGCTTCAAAGCATGAAAAGGAAATAATAATTTAAAAAAAAAAAAGCCTGAGAGATGATAACTTACTCCTCACAGAGTGGAGCGATTTTCAGTGACTTCTCTGGGATTTGGATCAGACCCTAAAAGCACAAGCCCCAAGAGCTGGACTGCAGCCAACTAACTTAAGAGAAGCAGAATTCCAAGCAAATGGGTTTTCATTTTTAATTCAGAAGCTAAATAAAATTGAACCACAGCACATTTGGATGGGATAACTCCAAGAAAAATCCATGGAACTGAAGGAAGTGATACTTCTGGTGTGTTTGCCTCTTCTTAGCCATACCCTAAGGGGCTAGTTGCTCCACAAAGCAATATCAATTATCCAGCAATGGACACTACTGCTCTTATTATTACTATATGCCTAAATGCTCATTGTAAACCAGGACTCTAGCAAGCTGGACAATAGACAAGTATAGAGCAAACAGATGGTCCTTGCCTCCCAGAGCATCTTGGAGTCTGGATTTACCATGTTATGCCCAGAGTTTGCTGATGGGTGTTGCACCACACAGAGTGGCATTGTTTTTTTCTTGTTGAAGTCAATTAGGTTCTTAGTGCCCCAGGGAGGTGATAGGGAGGTTTGTGCTCTTGCTTTGATAGAGGATATAAAACATAAGTCCTGGTTTTGCCACCCAAATTCCACTACGTTTTGTTGCAAAATGCCTGCAGAAGCTTATTCAGCATGAGGGTGAACTCGGTTGTATTGTACAAGCTTGTTTACAAAATGCAGCATTGCCTGCCTGAAGGTCAAGTGGGGGTACTTTGTGCCAGGGCTCCCTGCCCAGGTCTAGGTAGAAATGGACAATTATCCTACACTATCTCAGTGCTTCATGAGTACGTACTTTCCTTGGCAAGGTCTCTTTTTCTGCATCTTCCTCTCTTTTTTTTCTCAGCATGCCCTGATTTCCTGCCCTTTCCTCTGCTACCTCTCTCCCTCTTTTTGGTCTTTTCTGATGGCATCACCTGGTCACCCTCTGTGGATAAAGGGAGACTTACAAAAATAACAATTGTATATCTCTCTCTGTAATTCATTTGGTTTGTGAGGTGCAAAAATGGACTCAACTGTTTACTTTTGGGGGGGGCTGCTGTGCTACTTGTCTTCAGATCAGTCATCCTGATGTTCCTCCAGACCCAGCCAGAAAAGGAAGCTCTAGAAATCCCGTAAGAAAAGATTGTCCTGGCAGCTTCCCCCATCAAAACCTCTGCTAGCATGAGATTAAAAATCCAGTTATGGCCAAAGAAAGGAGAGGAGAGGGAAAGCGACTCAGAAACTTGAAGGCAGTCCTGGCTCTGCTCCAGCACCTGATGCTCATCTTTGACAGGTACAGGGAGAAATCGGACTGAAGAGGGGATCTCAAGCAAACAAACAAATCAACTAAATGAACAAACTGGGTGATAAAGTAGAGCTGAGAATCAGTAGCTAACGAATACATCTCTGTCGCTGCATCACTTTCTCCTGGGTAGAAGGGGAGTCAATTACCCACCTTCCAACAAGCTATTGATCAAGCTGCTGCCATGTATCGAATCAGAGCCCTGGCTGCCCTGCGTGTGGCTCTTTGATTTTCTCTCCCTCTGTAGCAGCACGTGGATGGAAGCCAGATGAGCCAGCACAGGACTATCGATCAATCTGCCTCCGTCCTCCTCCTCCTCTTCTTCGCCCCGGTCACCATGACAACCACAGCTGCTGCAGCAGCAGCAGCACTGTTTACCTGGCCCATTTATTTTCCTTTTCAATATCCTTCCCTTCCCCCCACTGCTCTCACCTTGGCATGATATTGGCAAAGCACTCAGCAGTTGTAAAAGGGATGAGTTTTTATGACTGAGGTGGACAATGCAGTTCTCGGCTCTACTTTATCACCCAGTTTGTTAATTTAGTTGATTTGTTTGTGAGGAATCATTGCCTATAAACAACAGATATCTCAGTCACCAATTAGGTTGTGCTCCAGTCATGGAGGAGGACCTGTCATTATAAAATACAGGTCTCCTTTATATGGTTTAAGTGTGCCTGTAGTAAACCCCACATTTTCTTCTTAATATGTTGCCCCAGAGTGGCAACAGAGAACTTATTCCAGGTATAACATCATTTACCAGCTATTAATCTCATACAACCCCCGGGACAGTATAACATAACCACTGGGTGGACTAGACTTTCTTTCAGGTCTTCAGCCACCCTCGTCTCTTCTGTTGAGGGCACCGCATCCAAGGGGGGCCAGCTGCTGTGGAAGGAGCAGCAGAGCAGGCAAGTGTCACCTCCCAGTAGAAGGCCTTTGCAGTATGTTCACCACGGCTTCCAGATGCATAAACTGAGTGGTCCAGTTCCTAGCTTTGCCCAATTCTACAGCACTTTCCATCATCCCTGCAATCTTCCCAAGTGCCAGCACAGTCTTTCTCCTTCCTCATGCTGCTTCCACTGCCTGAAACTGCCTTTCCATTCCTTGGCAGGAAGACAGTCATGCTACAACGACCAAACAGTAGATAAATGAACAATGTTTACGGAATAGCCCATTTCCCCCCTCCTAAATGTTTTATTTGTTTTGCCGAACGATCCGTCTGCAGATTCTCAGTGTATGATTCTCTGCTGAACTGTAAGACAAAAAGGCTTTGTGCAGGGGTATGGAATGTAAGATATATAAATAAAATATATCTCTTAAAATAGAATACAGGTGTCCACCTTGTCTCAAAGGTCTTCCTGGCTTCCTATTAATTGAAATTCTTCACCCAAGTCTCACATTCCTGATCCTTTCCACACTAAAGCCATCAAACCCTTCCAGAAGACTCCTAGTTTTCCTTATAATTCGATTGATACAGGATGTAAAAGATCACTTGATGTTATCAAGTACAGATTATCCCTCCTTGAAGCAGAAAGCTACAGGATAAACTATGGAATGTGCTACTGTACAATATTAGGGAAGCAAATACTGTATTTTGAAGAGGAAACATACATCTATAAGAAAGCAAAAGGCACTGGCGATTGGGTGCAGGAAAGCTTCAACCTGCAGTGCTGGGGTGCCCAGGAGGACTGGTGTCAGTGAGGTGTCCTGCTTCATCTTTCTATTTGCCTATCCTATAATAGTGCCATGCTGGGAGTATTACAGAGCTGTCATCCCTTCCCCTGAACAGTTTGGCAAGTCTCACTCTGTCAGACACGTTACCAAGTTCAGTTAGCCAGTAGTGTCTTTTTATACAGCAGGAGCTCAGATCCGAGGGTGGCCAGGCAATGGATTCATTCAGAACAAGCAAGACTTGGACAGACTCTGTAAAATGGGAGTGGTGTTGGGGTCCAACTACCAGCACACGTGATGCCCTGGCCTTGCTGGGTGACAATTAATTCTGAGCACCATGAGAAAGAGGGATATGTTTGACTTGCTGGAACAGTGGTCTGATGTGACATGCCACGAAGCATGATACTAATGCAAATTCTTAGTACTTATTAACTAATTATTGTTATGCCCATAAGGCACTTAACACTTTCCAGGCACAGAAGAGAGCCCAGTCCCTGCCCTGAGGAGTGGAAGGTCTAAAAAGGCAAAACCAGAGGAATGGTGAAAAAAACCCAATTAACATAGAATGTAAGGGGTGTAATGAGAAGCAGCACATGGTTTTGCAGTTAAAACTTATGTCTGGTTTTGCAAAGAAAGAAGGTTTATGTGATCACAAGATCTTTGATGGAGGGAGCATGTATGACATCATATACCTGTCAAGATGCATGTATAATTTTTGATGCATTGGTCAACTAAAAGCAAATTGGATGGATGAGAAGCTGGCTTAGATATACTTATTTAAAACAAAAAGCCAAGAGAAGAGAAGACCCTTTGCTTCAGGTCAGAAGAAGGTTGCAATAGAAGTTCATATTTTCTCAGACTTCAGAAAGTTTGCGTGGGCTGCAGCTCTTAAAAACACCCAGTTAGAAGAAAAGGCTTTAACTAGTGATGAGAGTCAGTGAAACACAACCCTGTAGGAAATCAGACTACCTTACTTGCAGAGAGCTGACCTGGCTAGAGATGCTGCTGCGAAAGGAACAGCAAAAATAAGTACGTATTGGAGAGATGGCATGAAAG
This sequence comes from Phalacrocorax carbo, assembly GCF_963921805.1. Lineage (NCBI taxonomy): Eukaryota > Metazoa > Chordata > Aves > Suliformes > Phalacrocoracidae > Phalacrocorax > Phalacrocorax carbo. The sequence continues at coordinate 13,634,887 of NC_087521.1, read as the reverse complement.
AGAGTGAGGAGACTGGCCGGGCTGGTGGAGAGCTCACATTATTAGTGGAGGAGACAGGGAGAAACATATTGGAAAAGATGGATGAGCAGTCTTGCACAGATGACTTTCATTACAAAAAGTTCCTTAAACTCAGTGTTAAGTAGGAAGTAGTGGATAAATTCAAGACAGGAACGAGACAACATGGTGTGCTGCAGAGATGACCTTTGTAGCTCCATTTGCCGTGTACTGCAGGGAGGAGAGGTGCACATCAGACCTGGCATGTGAATGTTACAAAGATGAGAGATGCAGAGCCCTGGATATGTCAGCTATAGGAAGAAGATCTTGTGAATATTGAGCGTGAAGAAAAATTAAAGTGTGTCCACAGATGGGATAGATGGAATAAGGAGTGAGGAATTGTAATGTCTAAGACACACAGGGGCTGGCTGCGGAGTCTGCTGTAAGTGCAAGGAGAGCAGTGAAGAGCGAGCGTAAAGGAAGATCAGGCTTTAATTTTTATCCAGAATTTTAATTAATGGCAAGATGTACAAGAGAGAGCATGCATTCAGGATACCAAATGACAGTCTGACCCAGCCAAGCCCGTCTATTCCACAAAGCATTAGTTTCAATAAACACACATTGCTCTGTTGTTTCATCAGACACGCCGCTCTGGTGTGTATCATATGATATGGCAGCCGTTCAGCCAGGCAGGGAGCAGCACAGGCTATAATTTCCTGGTCATATGTAACTGGGTGGGGAAGCGCCTGATCCTTGGGGTGAGTAATGCTGGCATCGCACCATGTGGCACCGTGCTCTTTGCTGTTCAAGGCATTTGAGGTGTTGGTCTCGCTGTTCGGGCAGACATTCCCCAAGGCATCTGAATGCTCCTGCGCTCTCCTGCGCTTAAAACCACTCTGCTGTAACCTGTTTCGCTACGCACCAATATCACTTTCCCACGTTCCCCGCCTGTTGCCGGGGCCCGCCGCTCCGAGCGAGGCCCCCTCGCTGCCCGCGGCCGGGCCGCGCCGCCGCCCCCCGCGCTGGCCGGGATGGCGGGATGGCTCCCCGCCCGCCTCCGCTCCCTCGCCGCCGGCTGAAGCCACACACGGGTCGAGCAGCATTTATTTTGGGAACGCTGCGGGCTCGTTACGGGCCGGGGGGGCGGGCAGCCTCGCCCGGGCGCCTCTGCCTGTCTGCGGGGGGGCCCCGCCGCGCCCCCTCGCCGGTCCCTCCCCCGGGCCGGCCCGCACCAGCCGGCTCCGGCCCTCCCGCAAGCCACGCCGGGCAAGGGTTGGTTTGGGGGTTGTTTTTTTTTTTTTTTTCCCCCTGCCCCGAGACATTTTCCTACGTGTGTTTTTCTCCTGCCGAGCTGATTTACGAGCTGGGTTTGGCGAAGGCCGGGGATCGGGGGCGGGAGAGAGGGGCTCCCGCTGGGCTCCCCAGCCGGGGAAGTGCACGTCTCCCCCCGCCCGACATGAGCTGTAATTTCCGGCAGACATTTGAGGTCCCCGACATCTGCGTGAGGCGCGGCAGCCTCCCAGCGAGCCCCGCCGCCGCGCGGCGCGGCGGCCATGGCCGGGTGCGGGGCGGCCCCTCCTGCCGCCTCCCCAGTCATTTATGTTTTACTCATTTCCTGCTCCCAGTAATGAGGCCAGCGATGCTGGGGTGGCGGCGGTGCTGCTGAGAAGGCAGATTGTTATACATGCACACATGGATGTTTTTGTTTCAGGGTGAATTTTTAGTGCTCGTGAAAGGGAGGGACTAAGCGGAGCTCGCTGGAGCCTGGCACAGGACCAGCGAGCTTACCGGCAGCCCTTTGCCAAAAAAATCCAGACATACAGTCCCCACCCCAACCCCCCCGCCCCGGTTCCTGCGGCCCCTCCTTGCCCCGCTCCCTGCCCCCTCGGCTCCGCAGGGGCCTCGCTCCCGGCTGCAGCGCTGCCCTTGCACCCTGCAGCCCCTCGGCCCGCCCGCGCCGGGGTCCCCTCTCGTCCCCGCGCCGTCCCCGCGCCGCCCCAGCGCGAGGTTCCTCCCGCCGTGCGCAGACACGCCGCGGTCCTGACCCGTGACTCCTTAATCCCAATCTCTTTTCTCGCTCCTCTGCGGAATTACTGCAGGAGGGTGCAGAGACTGATACAAGCAGAGTATCCTCCGAGGCGAAAACAACTCGAGGGCAAACAGATTAATTGCACTAGTGACTCAAAGTAGGTGAAATGTCGACAGTCACCCAACATCACATTCCCGAACTCCTGTTACATAAACTAACCAAACCTTCTAGTGATGTTTTGTATAGTCTCCAGCCCAGCCCCAACCCCACCGATCTGCTTCATTCCCCAAGGGACAGCAGGGATGTGGGTCTCCTGGCTTGCAACCATTTCCCCTACACATCCGCCACAGCTGAACTCCGGCATTTGTCTCTGTTGTAACGCACTGACAGGATTCTGCAGGTTTTGTTCGGTTTTGGTTTTTTTTTTTTTTTTTAATTTGTCGTTAAAGAAAAAAGAGAACAAAAACTTTTTTGGCTGCAGCTATCAGCTCATTTTTGGTTGCTTTCTAATGCCAAGGCCAGCAGGATCCAGGAATTCATCTACTGGTGCCAGCAAGAAAGCACTGACCCAAACAAGGGAGCCAGAACTTGGCCTGCAGTCCTTGCCAGGGATCAGCAAGAGGCCAGAGAGACCATGCTGCTGAGTCATCACCGCTCCAGCTGCTACAAGCCTTTTCTGGGGACGCGGCTGTTGCTAAGATTCCTGGGAGCTGACTGATTACTCCTTCTATAGTCATGTAACACACACACGTCAAAGGAGCAAGGAACAGCAGCTGGGGCCAGCTCAGAGCGCGAACACAGCCTGCTGGCCATGAGCAGCCAGACTTCGTGGCTGTGCAGATAGGCAGATGGGGCAGGCTGCGCCCCGCAGGCGCTGCTGTATGTAGCTCTGGGCTCCTTTTGCTGGGCTAAAGCTACCTCACTTCCAGGGAGCTTCTTGTGTCACCCACTCACTCATGGAGGTGTTTCAAAAGGCGAACAGTCCAGGCGGTGGTTCTGCAGTGTTTTCTTTCTCTTTGTACTTCCACATTTCATCACATTTGCTTTAGATCAGAGAGCCAGAGGACATTAAGAGCTAGGAACATGCTTAAAATCTATGCATTGTATTCCTTGCAGGGCCAGTGTTGGGTCATTCCCTTCGTACAGTAAATAAGTACATTCAATCATCAGGCAAGTAAAGTGAGCACTTTCCAGTTCTGAGGCCCAGAACTGAAATTAATGACAGTTTTCATTAAGCCCCATCAAGTTTGAGAGTATTCTGCAGCCTCACACATTGCACAGGTAGGGAATGTTTCATCTTGTGCATCCTGCTTTCTCCTTCACCTAATTTAATCTTTTTAATCTTTTTATTCTCCTGCCTTCCATCTGCCTAGGGTACTCGCCTCCCTAAGATGCTGCAGTTACCCTTGTTTCCTGCTCCACATTTGACACGTAACAAACTACATGTACTCAGGCTTTTAGATCTCTCCACTCACATCTAGGTTGTTAGAGCCTTAGGGTACAGGACCTGTCTTTTCTCTCCAACACTAGACACATCACTGATTCCAAAGGAATAACTAATCTTACTAACATTTAATAATAAATTAATAATTCCAGAGCCCAGTCTCCCTGCTCCTCTTTATCAAGTGTCTGTTGAGGTGCCCAGATCAGAATTAGAAATTGTCAAATGAGGTTTCAGAGCACTTGAGTTTTGCAGTCACTTTTTTCTGGTAGCACCTCAGATTCCTAACCATGGACTGAGACCACTGTATACCATAATACTGAAAAAGGGTCTCTACTCCAAAGTGCTCATGGTCTAAATATAAGAGCAGAAAGAGACAGGGGTGGCCCAGCAGGCAGTGGATTGGTTTTAGCCAGCATGGCAGGAGGTGGTCTTCACAAGCAAGAAAGTCAACTGAATTTTAGCACAGATTCAGGTCAGGAAGGAGGGTTCTCTGAGATCTTCAAAAAGACACCTATCAACTCAGTAGTTCAATTTTTTGCAGGAGAGAACAGGCACCTGTGGCCTTTTCCCTAAAGGAGCTTTAAGTATTGTATAAGGTCAGTAGCATATTTAAATCTGCTTCTATCCAAATCAGCACAGAAATAGTCTCTCGGCATATGAAATCTGTTTAGGTAGGCAAATGTAGGTGTAGACAAATGTAGGTACAGCCAAATGCAGACATGGGCAAACTTATCCGTTAAGTGTTTTGAGAAAGCTGATAAGAAATCCTATACATACCAGTATAGAAATAAATAAACTCTAAATTGCTCAAAGTGGATGTGGGTAATCTCAATCACACCAGGAGTAAGAAAAGCCTGAGGGACACTGTGAAAGCGCTAGTGAAAAACTACTTGGGGACTTCACTGGAAGAAGCCACTCTGTACTGACTCTAAAGGGACAGATTAAATGGGATCAGACATGATTTTTCTAACTTTAATTTATAAAGTGTTTTAGGTATTGTAGAAAATGTGAAAAAAGCACTACACGCACTAGGTTTCTAATTACTTGCATATGCAGATTTGGAAGCTGCATTTGGCTTGTAATAAGGCATTATAGTGCTCTGACTGTACCTGCAAGGGTGGTGAAGGCCATGTATGGTGAGGCTCATCCCCTCCACTACATGCAGCTACAGGCATGCTGTACTTAAAAAATTCTGCAGTTACCACATCTGAGTCGTGCTTTTTTGTTAACCAGGAGTGGTTTTATGCCCCTAGAGTGACTTGCTCTTCATAGTACAGGGAACTTCATCAGGTATTGCTTGCAGAAGCTCATCATCAACAAAACTGTGATGACAGTACACTAAGGATGCTATAAAACGTCCTCCGTTCTTCAGTTTAGGGCATTTTGGTATCATGAGACCCCTTAGATGTGTTGTAAAGCATCAGTCATCATTTCTGTCTTGGGCCCATGTCTGCTATGACTGGGATGGCCAGTAAAGGATGCCTGGGAGCAGCTTAGGCTGCAGCTGACAGGAAATGTTAACACTGCCTTTGAAGAAGAGGTCAAGCTCCGCTCCGCTCTGAGCCATACTGTTGTTCAGCCAGTACTACCAATAGCATCCCTGGAGCAATCAGACCTTCCAAGCTACTATTTGGTGTCAAACCTCCCAAATGCAAACAGGATAGTAGAGTGACCTGTGAAGAGTTGCTGCCCGTGCACCTATCCATCACTGAAATCTTGGACAGTCCTGAGCAGAGGTTCAGGTTTGGTTGTGGTACAGAGGCTGCTGGCAGCACAGACAAATGACTTTCTTCAAACTCACAGATAGGGAGACGACTTCTGGGTCTGCCTGCAGTGCTTGCTACAGCTAGCCTCAGCAAAACTTTCTTACCCCAGGCACTAGTGATATTTAGAGAGCCCGTGAAATGGATCCTTTCTGTTTGTAAGAATGTTTGTTCATATGAGATGGTCATGGATAGCTGCTTCCTCTGCCTTCAAAGAAGTCATGTGAAGAGCCCTAGAAGGCTTCAGCCTTTTCCCCAATACTTTCTAATCAGTTCTAGGTCTTGACATTTATTTTCAAGGCCTTCTGTGAAATTATCCCAGAATATCTCAGAAAAGCCTCTTTCTTTGCATGTTGATAGCACTGTTCCTCTGAACCCTGGGATAATGAAAGACAGTGCATTCTCTACAACAGGGTCATGGATTTACAGATCGCTCTGCTTGAAGATATCAATCTCCTTTCCTTGGCTTTACTGAAGACAGATCTGAAAACAGCAAAGAAAAAACAAGAAGGTGAAAGAAAAAAAGAGATAAAAAGAAAGCATGAGCGAAAAGAGCTAAAGCAGTGGGAGAGAGGGAGCAAGGAAAGAAACAGCTTGAAGACGACAATTAAATCAGTTATAATGAAGAAAAGATTTCACCTTTCCTGAGACGTGGGAAAGAAAATCAGTCCAGTGGGATGCCATGCATTGCTCTGCTCTCACATACTCGAGAGGAAGAGTTTATGAGCACACGGAGAAAGGAATTCCACACAGTACAAATAGGGATGCTTATATAGGTGATGCCCCTGCTTATACAGCTTAGGCCAGTCTAGCTCTGTGCAGACTTTCAGTCCAATACATAAACAAAATAAAGTCCTGTGCCACAGGGTTCCCAGCTGTTTTCTAATGGCATTCACAAGAGCATTTGGCTTGATGGCAGCAGGGATCGACGTGGTGTCGCACCCCAAATTGCAAGACTTTTATGTCATATACTTCTTAGCCTTTCTCATATTTCCACCCTGCAGCTTTAAAATGACATTTTCTCCAGTGCACTCTAGTGATACACTCTTTCCAAAGTCATGCCACAGCTCTCAATGTACCACTACTAAATGATATCTACAGATACTGGGCAGATCTCAGGGCCACTGTAAGATTATATTAATGGGGTCTGGCATGAGAAGAGATACCTCCACTCCCATGCGCAACCTTTTGAAGGCCCACAAACCTTTAGTCCAAGAGACTTAATAGGATTGTAATAGGGTTGTAATTCTTGGAAGTGTCATGACACTGCTTTAGTGTCAGCATCATAAAGGTTTTAAAAAGGGTAGTTAACCATTAATTAGTTTTTGATACTAGAACACACTATCAATTAAAATTATAACATAAAAATATAAATAAAACAGACATATCCACCAGCATTTTACAGTGCTGGTCATTAAATTAACAGTAGCTCTGTGGCCACTACACTCTTGTCCAGCCTTCTACTGACACAGTGCAAGCCTGACAGTGCTGTTTGCAGCACTTCAGCCTTACCAATGGCCAAAATATTCTTCCACAGTTTCTTTGCATAAACTATCAGCAGTTTTTATTTCTCCTATAGTAGGACCATCTGTTTTTATTGTTTTTGTACTAAATTAGAGTCTACCTAAAACTTCTTTTCCTTTTTCATATATAAAGTAGTCCACTTGCAAAATCATGGTGCATACCCATTCCTCAGCAAGGATTCAATCACAAAATGCTTTGGTGAATTTTAATGTTAGCAAGATCTAGTTTTACAGACCATATTGCACTACATTTAGAGAGAAATTTGAAACCAAACCTTAACTGTTGTTCTGAAATAAATGAGCAAAAGATGTTTCTGAAGGCATAGCAACTCACAGGGTTCAGTAATACACAACAGGGCTCTAAGTCAGGAATGTATTAACAAGTGATGCCTCACAGTGGAGTGTGAGATACTGGTTGGTCTCAGCATCACTGTTGAGTAAAGTACTTCATCACTTCCTCAGCATTAATACATGTATAAAGAGGTTAAAGAGAATTAATAGGGGGCAGGGAAGCACACAGCTTAAAAAGGGGCAAAAGCAGACTTTGACATTGTAAGCAACTCAGCTAGCTCCAATATCTGAAAGAACACCAGAATAAATTATAAATAATCAATTCATAAGCACCTAGAGGATATCAAGGTAATCTAGGATAACCTGGGTTCATTTGTTAAGAACAAATAACGTCAAAGCAATCTAAATCCCTTTTTGACGGTGTAACTGCCTGATTGTGAATGGCAAAATAACAGGTATTTATGTCTGGATTTCAGTAAGGATTTCAGCAGTGCCTCATCTGACCTTCATCTAAGCATATGGCAGAAATGTGATGTAAATTAAATCATTGGGAAATAGGAGCACAATTTGTGGTGATACATTTTTAAGGAAGAGTTCTCAGTAAGTAGTTTGCTGTCAAATTGGTGTCTAGCATTTAAAAAGAAGCCTCCATACAGGTATGTGCTGGTCCTAGTAAAAAATCAGAATTTTTAAGGTTCTGGTTAATGGAGAAATGGCCATAACCTGGTTCAGTAAAGGCAAGTGGCATCCTTTCTTTGTGTCAGCATAGATTAGACAGGGCTCTGTGACCACTTGTTCAGATACACTGCCTTAGAACAAGACCGATCTCTCAGAGCCTTTCCAGTCCTACATGTCTTTACTTTCTGTTTACTTAACTATTTGACTGAAATGAGACTTTTCTGCTTGATGTTTTTATTAAATGGCAATTTTGTAAGGCTGTTTTCAAGAGCCCTATGTCACTTTTCTTATAACCTCAGAGTAGTGGCACATGAACAGGTTAAGCTGAGGTTGTTGATTTGTCTCTCAAAATGCTATAGCCCCTCTCCTGGTTTGTCCAGAGGGTAGGTCATGGTTTTGTATGCATGCGGGCCAGGGCGGAGCCTGCGCAAGCTTCCAGACTCCTGAGCTACCTGCTTCTGTGCAGCTACTATGGTGAGATTTATGCCTCAAGCTTTGCCTTTCCAACTCTGGTTCTCTGGCTCAAGAAAATATTTAGTAAATTGTATATGTGAACTGATTTTGGTATGCAAATATAACAGCTCTGGAAGAGGGAATATATTTTTGTCTATGGCACTGGATTTTTAACCCTATCTGTGTGTATAGCACAAGCATATGACAGGACTTTGGATGGCTGGAGGGAAGATGGGTTAAGAAAGTTTTCAGGGGTAAAGGGACTCAGTACACATGAACCAGCAGCTATCAAGTTTTCTGATGCAGCCAGAAAGGGATGAAAGACTGGTTCTTGCCTTGATGTGTGTCCCAGATTCTCGTTGACAAAGCCTGTAGCCACACACTTACCCTTTTGAGTGTCATGTCACACAGAGAGTGGATACTAAAATGAAGTGTATGCGCTGGAGCTTGCAACAGCAATAACAACTAAAAAAATCCAGCCCATATCACATCCCAGAATCAGAATGATGTGAAGATGAATTAATTTCAAAGGGCTGTGTGGTGTCTGACTCAGGGTCATTTCAAATCAGCAGTCACAGCTGTCATAGTCAGGTCCTGTAAAACCTAAAAGGAGCAAAAGAAATCCTGGCATGTACACACACACACATACTTCATGTCACACATTTATCAGGTATTCAGAGGGGAAGGAATTACATAAGTGTATGCAAATATTTTCCCCTGGACACAAGTAAAGAATTGCTAACACCCTTAAATACCCCTTCCCCCCAAGTGACTTGCAAATGTTTGATGCATTTCCATATAGCAATTTTATTATTTTCCCTCCTAAATAGCCTCTGTGTGACTCCGTGGCTGGAGCTCTCACTGTGTCACCCTCCCAGTGAATAAAGTCACAAGTCCTGGCTGTGGAAAAGCCACAAGTCAGAGGCTTTGCGGTTCTTCCGCCTTCTTTCCCAGCCAAATTGTGCACAGTCATGGGCACACAGCGCCTGGTTCTAGCACAGGTGCTGCAAGTAGCTATGCTTTCTGCTACTGAAATAGCTGTTGATTTATTGAACTATGAAAAATCCATATCTCGGATAACTATAGTCAGTATTTGTGATCTAACATGAGGTTCCTAAATTTGTGTTTACACCTCTTGACAAAGATGTTAAGTTGTCTTTGGCATGGGACAAGGCTACAAAAAGTTAATGCACCACCCTAAGATAAGGGTCACTATTCACTTGCTCCAGAGGCTCCTATTAAAAGATTCAGAAAACATAATTGCCTACTCTGATAAGCCAGTGTAGGTAAGGGAGTGAGCTGGGGGTTGCTCTGATTTGCATCCCCATCACATCCATTGCAGCTGGGTTGCGATGGTGGTTTGGGATAGGCAGGACTTAATCAGGCTAGGAAGGGATTGTGGAGCAAAGCTGAAGGATGGAGAGGGGATCAGTCTGTTTTCTGACCATGTTGTGTTCTCCTGAATTCGGAATTCCTCTATTCTGTATCCTTGTTCAACTTAGTGAACAAGTGGTGTGAGGATACCCAGCTCCCACCCCTCTCCCCATGTCCTTTAACATTAACTGTCCCACAAGGGACCAGCTGAAGAACATAAAGATCATAGAGGTCATTTTATGCTGGCTGTAGCACAAACCATAGATCCTCACCAGGTGTTTCTGGATCAGTCATGTAAGGGATGATCTAGGGCTGAGTGGGAGCATACTTTTAATCTCTCTCTTCAGTTAAAGAACTCAAAGGGCGGAAATTCTCCTGCATCCTAGACAAGGACATTGACCTCACGGGTAAACCTCTTTTTGGTGTTTATCTAAATCTGCCTTGTGCCTGATTCTAACCACCAAATATTGATATGCCTTTTTCTTAAAAATAGTACAGTCAAGTACTGTCAGGACTCTTTCCTATATATTCACTTAGAGACTGTAAACAAACTACCTTAAATAAACAGATTAAGCATCCCAATCTGTCATGGAGGGATGTGTTTTACGGTTCTCGTATCATTCCTGTATCTTGCTTCAGAGCCCTCTCTAGCTGATCAGCATCTATTCTTCAGATGTGTGTATTTGGTTTCCTCTCATCATCTCTAAACATTTTTCCATGTCCCTGCAGTCCTGGAGACACTCCTGTTTTGGAAGCTCTTGTGCTAGATATATGACTTTGCACTTGACTCTAGTCAGACACGTGTTGCTCAGATAAGCCCACCTTATGAAGCTCTCCAGATGGATCTTTATAACTACCATGTGCCATCATTATTTATTTCTCTGCCAATTCTTCTGTCACACAAATGGATTCCCTATTTTTCTTTTAGTTAATTGATAGAGATATTGAGTAGTTTTGCACCCAAAATAGATTTCTTAGGTGCTCAGTAGGATAATTCACATATAGTGATGATTCCCCATTTACAATTACTTTTTTATGATATATCAGTTGAGTGGAAATTGAATTTGTTTAATAAGGGCAACATTGATTTGTGTAGTGCTATTTTTTATCAAATGCCAGAAAAGTCAAAGTCAGCTGCCTTACAGAAACCTAAATGTATTATATCAGTGCCAGTTACTTTATCAACCAAATTTGTAAATTCATCAAAATACATTAAGGTTTTTGGTGGGACAAGATATTCTGTATTGTCATGTTGTTTGGTATCAGTTGTGCCACCTTCTTTTTATAGTTCACTGACTGCTTCCCAGTTTCACAGAACTAATGCCAGGCTAAGCAGCCCAGAAGCCACACAGCATGCTATTTAGCTTTGTAAATATTTGCACACGCCAGGTTATTTTCTCCAGTGTGCTAGAATTGTCTTGGTATTCTGAAGTTTATTAAACAGAAATCAAAATGAAAGATTCAGGGTGGCATACACCTTGCCTAACATTAGCTTTCGAAACCCTAGGACCATGTGTAAATTAGTCACCTAGGCGTCTTCCATAGTCTGTGCGAAGAGGGCAGTTTTGCCTGTTTGTAAGGTATATTTCTGGGTAGGTGAGATGAAACACCAGGGGATGAAATGTCCTTTGGGGTGCTGTTTTATTTCTTTGACTATGAAATGTATGAGGTGAGCAGTTTATTTAATCTTTTGAGTAGCTGGTCAGTTGAGATGCTTGCCAACCTCAGAAAGTTCCTCATTTCTCTTTTAATAGTCTTGTTCCCAGACATGCATAATAATTTTTCCTCATGTGACCAGAACATGTGAGCTCTAAATAATTCCTTAGCTAGGCATCCAGCTTCTCAATTTTATCCTGTAAAATAACACAGATACACTGATGTGCCTTTATTATGTGCCTTTATTACATGCCTTTATTACATGCTGAAATATTTTGGTGTTCAGGCATGGCAATTGACCACTTAGGGACAGATCCTGGAGCCTTTGACCGAAGGAAGGAGATTATATGGCCCTTCATTTGGGACTATTCATACACAGAATTGCTGCAGACCTGTAGTCTGTACACATCGCATGGCATAGGCCAACATGCAGTTCCTACATTGTTACCAATGGCAGCATCAGGAAGTTAAAGGAAACACAGTGAAAATTATTCTAGAACAGTAAAAAGCAAAAGGTAAAGGAATAAAGAATTATTATAAAAACGTTGAGGTTTCGTGGATTGCTATTTCAAACAAAGACATGCCCTTTTATCTGGATTTAAATTTCCCTGTGTTAACCAAATCCAGTAGCAATGGATTTAAAAATATAAAGGGGTTTTACAGTTTTCCAAACCTATATAACAGTATAAGAAATGTCCTACTGGCTCAGACTAATGCTCCATGTAGCTTAGTTTTCTGCTTCCAGCAGTGCCAATTGGAGACTGTATTTAGGGAAAGCACATGAGTATTTGATAAAAAGAGGTATTATACAAATCAACATTGCCCTTATTAACCAAATCTGGTTCCTTATGGGCCACCTTGGGAAAGAAACTGTTGAGGCAGTTGCCCTCCTACTCACTGTTGGGTTATCTGCTTGTGGACAGTTTGGAAAGCACAGGACAGTCTCTTTGTGTGTAGTTGTTCTTCAAGCTGTTGTTCTGGGAGTCATGAGACTATACTTTCAGGATTCATTACATGGACTCATCCTCATGACAACAGATAAAAGACGGAAGAATTGACCCCTTAACCATTTCAGGAATCAGGCTTAGAAAATGAACAGCAATGTTAGTATTTGAAAATGTCTCATTATTTTAGTCCTTGACTTGGTGTATGAATGCTTAGCACTGGCTAGTGGCTGTGGTTAATCCATCTGTGCCTCCGCTTCCTAACTTTAAAATGCAGAGGGTAATATCTGCCTCCTTCATGGGATATTGCCATTATAAACATTTTAAAGATTATGAGATGTTCAGATATTGAGGAATAGGCTCTATCCAACAACCTGACCTAGAGATACATAAAATAAAGAGATTTCTAAGAAGTGGCTGGAAGCTCTTCTTAAAGGGGGAAAAAATCACCATCTGAGGAGGTTGTTAGAACACTAGGAAAATGAGCAAAATGTGAGCACGACCATTGTAAAACAAGAATATGGAGACATCAGAAGAAAGATTAAAAAGAAGCTTTAAGCAGGATGTTTTCACAGACATGGTTATAAGGGAATCAGATGGGAGTGGGACAATTCTGCCCAGAGCTGGAAGACCCAGTGTGGACAGTTGTGTCTTTTCTGCTTTCAAATCCCAGTGTCACCATTGATTGCCCATGTGGCTCTAAGTCATACCATGCATGAGACACCATCCTCTCCATTGGTGACGCAGGGCTAACAGGGGCCCTGAAAGAGAGGTGTGAGATTAGAGATGGGGAGATTGCATTAATTAATGTCTGAAACATTGTAAACTCTTCATGGGGATATACTAGAGGAAGATCACAAATGCTACCATTTGTTAGTCATAACATTGACTAGAAAAATTTGGAAGAACATGGACTCTCCATTGTTATTTTAAAAATAGAATGGATGTTGTCGTTGATGGAAGACAGAGAAGTGACACAGGGATAGTTGTTCTGGTGCAGGGGCATATCTATCACCTGTCTGATCCCTGCAGAATTCAGGACTGGCAAGAGGTATATGGTATCCTTTTCTGTAAAGCAGGGGCAGAAACAATTGTCATCTTCATCTGTGCCTCAGACCAGTCCTGGAGCCGCTGGAGGATGAATCGTTTATTCAGCCTTGGACTGCTCTTTTGAGAGGAAAAAGTGCCAGGTGTGATGTGGCTTTTGGAAGGTGGGAACCATGGGAACTGCAATGTGAGCAGATAGTGCATTTCTCCTGCTCAGCAGGGAGACATTGCGCATGGTCGCTGCCCTCCCAGGCAGTGTTAGAACCAGCAATGTGCTGGAAAGTATGGCAGGGACACTGCAGAGCACCTGCACCCTCCAGAGTTCAGCCAGCCTTTCTCCAGGTGGAGATCCGTTCTCCCTTTGCTACTTTGAATAACCTAAACATGCCTTCAGCTGTTGTGTTTCAAGAGACAAACCATGGATATCTGGCACCTGTATCAACCATCTCACTGAATTAAAAGAACCAGAGTGCATGATGAAGACCTTTAAGCAAACCTTCTTTTTGGCAGATAATTCAGAGGCTGGCCTAGTGGTAGCCAGCAGTTGTTGGTCTGGATTCCTAGCACCTTTCCTCTGCCTGTGACACTATCACTTCTTTGTCCCCCCATTCCCATTGTAGATGCCTCACGTTTAATATTTAAACACTGCGTTCCTTGGGCAGGGCCTGTTCTTTTCTTCTCTGTTTACACACTGGTTAACACAGTGGAGTACAGGTCCATGACCAGGACTACTGGGTACTATGCTAATGATTATAATGGCAGTAATTAATAATGCTTTGTTCTTTGATCTCTGGGCTTGCTGAGGCAGTCAGGTGCTGCAGTTGTTCTCTGCCCCAGGGCTGAGTGTGTAGTCAGGTTGCTTTTTTGGCTATCTGGTGGTTTGATCTCAGTGCCCCCTCCTATATGCTGACCGTGCCTTCAGATGGGCAGACTGGAGTCTCCTAAAATGTTTTTGAGGGCAATTGGCCAGGCTGCCTTTGGATCTGCTCCTTCCATTTGGAATAGCTTGTATTCCCTTGTATGCTCTACTGCTATTTCTCAATACTCACACCAGCTCCGCAATAAGGTGTCCAAATTTCTCTGCTATGCTGCTGCCTAGTCATGATATAGCAGTGTTTTTTACCCTGATAAATATATGGATTATTCATGGGTTGCTTGTTACTTCCAGGACCTTACCTCTGTACACAGCTTCTGTTGGCTGACTGGAGATTTCAAGGGGAGAAATCAGAAGCAAGAAACATCTCTGAATGACTAATCTGAACATCTCAGGAGATCTAGGGAGGATATCTGAGATGATAAAATGGTATGGATTTGTGTTTCGTGTCACAAATCGTACAGGCTTGTGCATTGATTTTCGATGTACTATCAGGGAAAGTTGTATGTACAGTCCTGGAAATGTCAGTGGAGATTGTGTGGGTTCCCTGTGCGGACATGAGGGACAGAGGGAGATTCCCCAGAACCTGAGCAGATGGCTTCTCCACTTAGAGCTTAAATTCCTGTAATAACAGAAGTGATGAAAATACTAACAACAGTGAGAATAGGTGGATTATTTGCCCCCCACCTTTTTTTTCCTTCTAAAAAGTTGTTCTAAGGACATTACTGGTCCCTCAACAACTGAAGAGGCTCCCACTTAACTATCCCACTAGGTAGCTGAACTGTATCCTGCTGATACCAGCTGTGCTGCTAGGGTCTGAGTGGAGTCACTGGCACAAGCCAGCTAAAAATAATGTGGATACCTGTGGTCCTAAAGAGAGGCTAGAGATAGGTGTGGCCTCTTCTTCCCAGCAAGACCTCTAGCACTTTCTCCAGAGGTGGAGTGGTGCCATCAGCTTGGAAGGTTTCTGCAGCTGTGATACCACTTAGATCCCCATATACCAGAGTGCCATCGGGAGGCAGAGTGTGAGGACATAACAGTTTGGAAAAATGGGAGCTGAAACCCTCTTGCCTTTATTCCAGACTCTGTGAAAATAATCTCTAAGCCACCCAGAACAGCCTGAATGCTGCACAAGTCTAACATACAAAGAGGAAACTAAACTAGTGAGTCACTCCAGGATAGCTGGACTCAGACAGCAAAGCTGGAAACTTCATCCCTTCATCAAAGCCACAGGAGACCAGGGAATGGCCTGGACTGGCGGGATAAGAAATACAGGGGTGTTCAAGAACACGGCAAGAGAGCTAATCCAGCTTTTGGTGACCTGCCTGAACAAACAGCTACGACAGAGAGCTGAGAAATGTGATATTTGTGCTTGTGTGAGAACCAGCCCAGTGTAATGGTTATTATCATCTGTTGAATTGGACAGTGCGTGGTAGAAAGGCAGGACGGATCTCTTCTAGCTGGAGAATGTGATTTATAGAAAAATGATTGTTTCTCAGGATTTGCTGAGTTTTCCAGGTTATTCAACATCATTTCAGCTGCAGTAGTGGAGCAGACAAAAACTGTCTTGCAGCAAACCTGTCTGTTCATTTTGGAGTTCCAGAGCAGGTCATATCTGCACAAGGCTTCAGTTTTCTTGTGAGGTATTTTCAGGCATCTGCAAGCACCTTGCCACATCCAAGTCCCATTTTGCTTGGGGAAAATGTTTCCTGCAGTGAAGACAATCAAAGATTTCCTTTCTGAGTTCTCATACTCCCATCCCCTCCTCTTGGCAAAGTAATCAATACCTCTAGCAATGGATTCAGCCTTGCAGATGAACTGTGGGAAGAGAGCTGAGGCCCAAACACCTCACCCTGCCAGATCCTTGCTGGCTGGACTCCTTAAGTCTACAAAAGAAAGAAGATCAACATAAAACATCTGAAAAGCAGAACCTGGAACAGTCAGCTTCTTCTGAATACTAAACTCCCGAGACTTTCTTTTCCAAACAAGATGGGGCAATGCAGGGAAGAGCCAGAAACCTTCAGTTCCATTTTATTAGTGCATTAGCAAGAATCACCCATTAGCTCATTCTCATCTTGCTGCTTCAGTTAATGGATTTCAGATATGCTCTGATGTCTACCCTGAGAATAACGCTGACCCCTCCTGATCCCTAGCCTGTCCTCCAAATCCTCTCCTTGCAGCTAGGAAAAGAGACATGTCTTCCTGCAATCTTGGAAGAATTGAAGGATCCAAGTGCATTTAAATGCTGGTAGGCAAATGTAATTAAAGGACAGAATAACCCCAGATGCAGGGTCACACCACCATGCGTAGAGCTGTTCGTTCTTGTGTTGTATTGATGTTTCATTCCCAGTTTCTTTTGTTTAATGAAAGATTCACAGTCCTTCCCTTTTCATAAAGGGACTGCGGTATTTATTATGAACATTCAGATTCCCTGCTCATGGGGCAGTTAATGAGCATGTAGTAAACAAGTAAGAGCCTGTGTAAACAAGAAATGAAGATAATTCATTATTCACCTCTACCAGAGAGTCCTGAATCTCTGAAGTCTTGGCAACCCCCAACTCAGAGTTCCTCCCTCCACCAGGATGAGACATTAGCTAGTGTATCAAGCAATTACATAGGGTATTTTTTTCTGCAGAGCTGTGACATCATGCCTGGCAGCTCCCCAAGGCACCAGATCCAATTACCTGAGTCACCAGCAAAGGGAAATTGCCAAGGGGCTGTCACTGAATTCAGCTCTAGTGAATGCAAGAGCAGAAAAAGCCAAGTGAAATGGCTGACGGCAGACAGGGGGAGGGAGAGGGGAGCAGCAGCAGCGGTTCCTCATCAGAGAGATGGAAGGAGAAATGGATATGGAAAGGATGAAAGAAATCCAGGGAGAACCATCTAAGAAAGAGCCATAGGGGAAACTCTGTAAGGGGAATTTCCAAGTATTCCCTCTGTCCCACATAAAATATGATTGGAGCCACTAGATTGACACAGGTCAAATGCTTTTGGAGAGTTTTTCTGGTATGTAATTTAAAAACTAATCTTCACTGTCGATGGAACAAATGCCCTTTTCTTTTGTTGTTCCATTTGGAACCTCCTTTTCTAATTTGCTGCATTTTCCAGCTTTCTGCTAAAGCTGTTTTCAAGGGACCTCCTCGGTGCTTGCCTTTCCCTGCCCTGGGTTATGTTCCTTCTGCAGCTGAAATATCTTCCTTGCCTGGAGGAGTTTGCAAGGAGTACAAGGTTCCTCTGAAGCTGGCACGTGGAGCCTTGTTTTCATAATCAGGCCTCTGGAGGCTTCTGTTAATTACTTCACCAGAATCCTTATATATAGCAGCAAAATGAAATTCCCCCAACACAGGGAAGAAATATAGGCCTCCATTGCCTAAGAGCCGGCACTGAAGTGGTGACTTTAACATGCACAAAAGTATACCAGCCATTACGGATAACAAAACCTCGGCATAAATAGGTTCCCTGTACAGATCACATTTACAAAAAGGGAGGTACTCACAGGGAGAATTTCACCTGCATGTGGCAATACCTGCTACAGTCACAGAAGGAGGTTTTATGTGTTGCACGCAGGCAGCACACACACAGAGGGTTAGACAGAAACACAAGCACATGCAGATATACCAGGTAAGAAGAAGAGAGAGTCCATAAACCACAGAAATATGCGCTGCTCACAAGCACAGATTGAAGTACTGTGCACACACAAAAGCTATTAAGATGTAGATGCAGCCTCATTAATCTGGGCTGTTTTACAAATCTTATTCCCTAGCTTTCATAGGGGATTTAGGTGATAAATGAGGCCATTTTGAAATCTGGCAAAATGCCGCCTTCCTCAGAGCATACTACAGAATAAAATTCTTATATAATGTGTAAAACACAAGGGGGAGGGGACATCTCCAGGAAGGAACACATGTCTGGGCGTGTGTTTGCATGTAAACTATTAGCTTTATCTCCACTGCAGTGCATTTGTACAAATATACACTGTGTCTGTGCTGTGTGTGGGGTATGGATGTACTGCTGAGGCTATGTGAACTGATTTGTGCATCAGATAGGAAGAGAAAGGACCTTTGAATGTGGATCTGGTACCTGCTCCCATCCTCAGGATGGAAAACTTGCAATGGCTGACCTTCAGGGTCTACTACAAAGGTTATGGGTTAAGCAGGAATAAGTGCCTTAATTTATCACAGGTGGGTTGGGGAGTTGTCTAGCAATAAAGATATCTTGTCAGCATTGTGACCTTTGCTTTGTGTTTGTGAACTTCTACGACCGGTACCCTAGGGTTTTAGGAGAAATGAAGGATATGAGCAGATATATGGGTACATGTATGATATGACTATCTTGTTTATTAATTGTGGAGCCATGTGCTAAAAATATTTACATACATCTTTTCCTTTCCCCTCCTGGACACTCAGGAATTTAGAGATTAGTCTTTTTCGAGATTGCTTCTGGCAGTGCAGACTCTCAAGCAGCTTTGAACAGGTGCCGCTGACAGAATCTTCTGGAATTGAATGATGCTTCGTCTCCTTTAGACTCACACCCTTCTCCCTAAATTGTACAGTATCCCATGTCATCTCTACATCTTTACATCTTTCCTACTCATTTGGGTAGGAAACTGCACATATGCAAGTTGCCTGTGTGCTGACTGGGCACCAGTATAGGCGGGCTGACCGGTTAGCTGGCTGCCACCAGAGTGTACCACAGTTAGATTCTGCCCCCCTTCCCCTCTGTGGAGACACTAATTTGGGTTGCAGTACTTCATCCAGCCATTCATTTTCATGAAATATACCTCATGAGATTTTTCCTTAAATTTAGTTGCCTAAGAATTCTGTGAATTGGGCTGCAACTCATCACAGTGTTAAAAAGGTAACAGAGTGGAGAGGGGTGTAGGTAGCACGCTCACATAAACCTTCTTTCCTTGGGAAGGTAGTCTAAAGAAGAATATTTCCTTCTCTGACCAAGCAGAATTTACCTGGCCTAAGACTGAAGTTAGGCAACCTTCAGACCTGTAACAGCAGCAGTCTTTGAGTCTGCTATCTTGCTGCAGAAGAAACAAAAAAAGGCAGCTTTATCCTATTGGAAAGCCATCACCAAGGAGTTATAGTGGGGGGAAGAGTTGATTTATTTCTTTAAGATTACCTCCCCCACCCCAGTTTCAGATAATCATTTCCATGTCTGAAATAATTGACCTGTATAATATTGTAGTTTGTCTTTCACCGGTTTTCTCTGGGCATGCTCTCCTAACTGGATTTGTGGAGTGTATTTGCAGAACACAGAGGCACACCCAAGCTAGCCCTCCTTGGGTTAATTCAGGTTAACCCACTGCTTCTGGAGAAATGCTGGAGAAATGGAGAAATAGCTGCCTCAAGAATTACCACATTCCCAGGAATTCATGCTGCGTCTACAGCAACCCGCCCTGCTGCGCTTCCCTTGTCCACCTCCCCGTGTGTGCTAGGTTAAAATTAGGCCTCTTGCATTTATCTCAGGCAGAAACGTGCTTGCCTGCCACTGTGATTCCAGTTCTGCAGCTGCCAGGGCAGAAGAGTGTGTCAGGCACGCGGGCACACAGAGGCTGGTGGCCCAGCCACGCGTGCGCCATCTTCCCTGCACAGAGTGATTGCACAAGGCCCGCGCTCGCCGTCTGTGCATGCACGGAGCGACGGCTCAGGGCGCATACTCTCCTTCTGTGCATGCCTGGAGTGAGCACACAGGCACGCACCTTCCACCTGCCTCTGGCTAAAGCGGCCGCTTGCTCGGGACCACCTGGCATCAGCCACATTGTCAGAGCTGTGGTGGGAAGGGGGCTGCACCCAGACAAATGTCCTTGTTCCTCGCTTTTCACTTGTGCAAAATTTTTGGGTGAAAAAGAGGTACATGTTGAGGAGCAGCCCCAAAGGTAGTTCAAGTGCTCAGATCTGTGATAGGTTTATACGTGCTGTTTATGGGATGGACTTAGTCCCCAGGCATATATCAACAGCCCAGTTCCAGGAGGGACTGCAATACAGTGCAGAAATCCTGCAGCCCCTCTAACGGCCTGGCTTGGGTGCTGGGAGCAGTCCAGCTGCAGTGCCAATGGGCTTGACTCACACGGATTTGCTGTGTTTGCTTTGTAATGTATAGGTTTGTTTTTGTTTTGAATCAGACTGTTCATCACAGGTCTCTTCATTTGAATTCAGTGTCCCCAGTGTAATGGCATCTGGATCCTGAATAGGTCCTTGAGGTGTCATTACTGTGACAATAATGCCAATAATGATAACAACAGTGAGGGGAGGATCACAAGCACAGCACAAAGTACTTGCTTCTAGCCTTCAGATGGATCAATACTCTGACCTTCAAAGTCAAGGCATATTTATCTACTGAAGATCTTTTTAATACTTATTTGGAATTTTAATGTGTTTTTATACTGCCTCTCTGCAACTTCAGCAATTTGGTTTGTAGTACCAGGGTATCTGCGTGGCTTGGTAGGTAGAGGGATTCAAAATAACCTCTGTAAAAGGTTTCAGAAAGCTTTATACTCTTTCTAAAATGGCTGCTCTGTAGCACACATGCCTTAGAAGGAATAAATGGTGATAGGTGGTTAGAGATTTGTCTGCAGTGACCTGAATGATTCATTGACAACAGGGGTATGTGTGAGCAGGTGCAGAGAAAGCCACACAGCTCAGCCTACCCGTGAGCCTGCTGTTGGCTGGCGAACGCTGCACTGCACCACGCCACACCGCACCACGCCACACCATCCCCCTGTGCCCAAACCCTGCTTGCAAAAGCCCCAGAGTGTGGCTGTTCAAGCCTGCTTTATCCTCCCCGGCCCAGGTGTCAGCCAGGCTGGTGGGTGTCATGTAAGCAGGACCTCATCTGGGATGCATCTCAGGCAGCTGGGCTGAACTTCAGCTGGCTGTGATGGCGTGTCGTGATCTGTGTCCCCCGGGTGCCTGATCTGCAGAGGACGCTGGTCTCTCTCCTCTGGTCTGCTGCTTCAGCTCAAGCAGCTTTAAAGACTTGCACTTTACATTTTGGAGACAGGCACTGTAGTCCTAAGGGGGAGACAAAATGGCTGTTGTGTGTATTTGCATATATCCCTATTTATACGTGGTGTTTTAGGCATGGATAATATACAGTGCAGTGCAACCTGTATGTGCATAAATGGAGCCTGCTTTCAGCTTCAGCGCGCACAGCAGCACGCACTCAGCCTTTTCTTTACAATAGTACTGGTCCTTGGCTCTGGCCAGAGTGCAGTGCATTCCAGCGAGGAGTGAGATTTCACAGCTGAACCCCCTGAGGTGGCCCTATTCTCCTGCCTCCTGTTGTTGCACAATAAGGGATGGGGTGTCTAACCGAGACTTCAGCTCTCATGTTGCTGGCGGGGGAGTGGAAAGAGCAGCAGCGTGATTTCTAATGAAATGTATCCCATGACCTGTTCTGTCCAAAGCAGGAAGCTGTTCCCCAGGGACCTCCTCCTGCCCCTGTGTCCCTGGGCTAGCAGAGGGCTCATTGTGGTAGGCTTGGATGGATTTTCCATGTTGTTTAGACAGTCTGCTTACTCCTTTTAGAGGATGCAGAATATGTGCCAGGGACTGGGTCTGCAGCATTCCCAGGAAGATGATGTACATGACTGCATATGTGGTGGTGGGGTGGGAGGCAAAGGGATGGGGAGGGGATAGACAAGAATCCTCTTTCTGCCATGCGAAATCTGTCCTCCTCCCTTCCCTCATATTTTGGTATCTGCACATCTGTGCAGAATTTCAGGCACTTGGGACTCCCAGGAGATAGCATCATTTTTCTGTTAAAGATGCTTATTGAATTTGACAAATGATGATTTATGACAGGGCAATCCGCATGGGGCGCGGTGAGGAGTCTCAGCACCTCGTCACAGACCGGGAATCTGTTTCATTCCCATCTCAGCTCCTCGCCTGCCTCTCATTGGAGCTCAGAGCAGATCAGACTCGACAGATGCTGGGGATGTATTGCTTAGCTGAGAAAAAGAATGCGAGAGAGACTACAACAGAAACAAAGAGAGCAGAGTAAGGAGCTCATCTCCCAGTGTCTCTCCCTTTAACCCATGACCACACATCCAGGACCTGGTAGGACACTCAGAATAAATAAATTAGCTTTAACTGCCCTGGTAACGTGGGTTTGAACCAAACTTCACTGAATTTTCTACATGTTATGACAGTCTAAATTCAGTTTTCAGGCCCTGTTTACTGTCACCTGTGCCAACTGAGGAGTGGATCTTCTGGATGTAGCTTGCCCAGGTCTGCAGAAGTCCCTCCTTTCTGCTGTTACCTCTGGCCATTCCACTTCCACTGTGCACCTTTGTGCTCCAGCATCCTCACTGTTCTGGTCCTGGAGCCCACGCACAGCTCTGCCTCTGCACTTCAGCCCTCACTGCAGATGCAGAGGAAGTTGAGCCAGGCCAGGTCTGGCAGGACTTGGAAACTGAGGCTTTGTGCTGCACCAGGCGACGATGGCTGTGCTGCTTCCAGCACCAGTAGCTTTGCCACTTCTGCAAAATGCAGAGCCCAACCTGGTAAACCTGCCCTGGGCAAAACCAGTGTGGTTGTTTCAGGACCACACTGCTGGAGCTGCGAGGGCTGGGAACTACAGCACAATGACACCGGAGAGATTTCGCACAACTTCTGCTGGATCCATCAAGTCCTGTTAAGCCTGGCTTAGCACTGACCTGGCCAGACCTGGGCTCCCTTAGAGCCAAGCAGGTGTCTTTCCACTGTGCTCTGAGCATGGTGAAGCTCTCTTAGTTCAAGCACTATATAGATGCAGAAAGGCAGCTCATGTCTGGCAATATGCCCAAGCTAATAAACCCTCCCAAACCCAGAGTGCTGGGAAGCACAATGTGGAGACACTTGAGTGGTCCTGTTGGGAAGCAGCCCAGGTCCAGCAGGGCTGGTGCTGAGCCAGAGCTAATAATCCCTGCTGGACTCAGGCTGAGCTTGTGCAGAACGACTGGGTGTCCCTGCATCGCATTTCCAGTACATCCTGCGGCCCCACATTAAGGGGCTTTCCGCTGTCTGAGGTATATCCCAGCCCCCTTATCTTGGGTCATGGAAACTTGACAGTAATGTCTCGGGGAGAGATGGCGCATGCATCAGTCCTCTCAGTGAACAGCAGCATGTGAGAGGCAGGAGGATGGGAAGGTCTGGAGGGAGAGACACTCCTCTGCTGGCAGGGACTTCAGCGTGGTGAGGGGGAGGCTGGGCAGCAGTGGCTGCTCCAGATGGAAGCCATTAACCGGGAATGTCTGTGATGTGGTCTGGAGCAGTGTAAACAAGAGCCATGAATTATCCAGCACCTTGTAAGCAGGGCTGGAAAGGATCCCCTGCCATCCTCTCCTTCCCTCCCTCTTTTCCTATCTCCCTCCTTCCTTTCATCTCCTCTCCCTTGATTCCCCATATTGCTGTAGATGTTTCTTTATTTCCATGTGTGTTTAAGTAAGGCTCTTGCCTCTTCAGTCCTGCTTTTAACCCGTGCTGCTATTCCTGAGGGAAGGAGGAAGGCTAGAGCTGGAGAGAGGCCAAGGTCTCATGTACCACCTCTGAGCTAAGTCAGCCCTCAGGAAGTGAACACAGCTCACTAGCTTGCTGGGTACATCCACCTCCCCCCATACTCCTGCCAGCAGCAATGCCCTCCCAGTAGCTCTGCCAGCAACTCCAACTGGTCCTGTTGCCTCTTATTGTTCAGTGGGCTGACTCCCAAGGAAAGGGAACATCATCAGCCCGCTGAAGGTCTAAAATAACTCAATATTCTGTCATAGAGTCTAAAACACAGCTTACAATGGTGCTAGTGAACTATCCTGTCCTCTTCAGGCTCCAGAGTAGTGTCTTTCAGGCCACCTGAATACAAAGATCAGTGGAAAGGCTTGAGGAGAGAGTGGCTGGGCAGAAATGTCCTTTACCTGGCAGGTACTGGTGGAGTGGCTAAGCTGGCCATGCTGGATGCTCCTCCCTATTAACTGCTTCTCCAGACAGCAAAATCAAGCCATAGATTTATGTTTATACATCTCAGTGATCCCAACTAGCAGCTCTAGAAACTATAAATACTAGGATCTCTTCACTCGCTATTGAAATGTAGCTATTTCTGGCAAGGAAGAAGGAAGTTATTTAACAGAGCATAGCAACGCTATGCAACATTTGAAGTAGCAGGATGCTGCATCCAACCACCTATGATATGGAAAATTTAGGAAGCAAAATGCAATTGGTCAAAATGGAGTACCAATTAACCCCACAGTTCTCCAGCAGAGCCATGCGTTATTTCAGGGACAGGAAAAGAATTTCAATTTTGAAAACAAGATGAGTCTTCTAGCTATACCATGTGCCCAGCACAGCACTGGTTTGTGGGATCACTCCTCGCCACCTGCTGAACTCTCAGCACCCCATCCTATAACACCTATTTACCTTGGACTCCTCTGAGAAGGTGTCATCCAGTCAGACACCTCTGCATCTCAACTCTGATGGGAACACTGTCCCGAGTTAGATGGCTTCAGAGCAAACGTCATGAGTGCCTACATTTCTAAATCTACAATAGCAAATTATGAGTTTGTTCCATTTTAGCCAGCCAAATGCAGAATATTTTGATGGGCAGGGGGTCTTCAATGCTTCTGAATAAAGGCATTGTAACCCCCGCCAGTCCCTGCTGTTGGGGTGGATGTCATCTCTCTGGGACGATGGATGGGTCATGGTGGGCTCCCTGCAGCGACACATGTCCCAGGAAGCTATGCAGCTTGGTGGCAAAATGGCTTTTGACGGAATCTAATACGGATGGCAGTACCTCAGAAAGCAGATGTCAGGAGGAATAAGCGCCAGCCAGCTGGACTGCTGCATGATTTAGACAGCAGCCTAATGTCTGTTCCTTACCACCTCCAGGAGGGTGTCTCTGCTAATAGGGCTACTTCCTGTCAACAGCCATTCTCAGTTTCTTGAACAGTAATAAAGCAAAACTGCTTTGGGGAGAAAAATGTAGATGAGAGTGGGCAACACTCCAGACCTTTCCCAGGGTTCTTGTGAGCACATCCAGAAGGTCACATCTACATCTACACCATGGGGCAACCCACAACACAATTCTTCTAGCAATCCCACAACCTAATCTTTATTAGTGAGTTACTGTGTCCACTTTGTGGATCCCTGTCCAATTGCCTGTTGCAGAGCCAAAGAGTCAGAGTAATGTTGCTACAATTCTAGTGAGTTCAGTTAGGGCGCACCACTTTACACCAGGAATAAAAGTGGCCCGTTTATTAGATCTGTGCTGTAAAATGGTCTGGATAATCTCTGATCACTAGCAGTATCTGCCTGGGAAAGAGGTGGTAATCAGATATGGTGAACACAGTATATACTTAAAACAGAAGTTTCCGTTTGTAGGGATCACTCTGCTGGTTCAAGGAAATTTCCTTCACTGTTTACTGCAGTATATCCTTGGCCAGATGGATTACCTGCTATTCTCACTGTCTTCTGAGGCTTCATCAAGTGGACAGTGTTAAGACTGGCCTTCATGAACAGATACTCCCAGTCAATCTGGTTACCCTGTGCTCATGTTTTCAGAGATTTTAAGGACAGAACAGATAATCTACTCTGGCTTTTTATATAATGCTAGCCCTGATTTTAATTCAGCTGGGCACACCCTATTCATTTTCACTTTCAGAGATAATAAGGATAAAAATTATGTCTTTGCACAGTCCTAGTATTTAAAGCTGGAGAAGCCCTAACTGGTCTAATTTCATATGTCTCCTGGGGACTGAGAGAGGATCATTTCCTTTACCAAGTGCAGATGTAAGTTCTAAATGATTCAAAAGATGGTGTTTCCACTGCTTTCCTGGAAAAATATCTCCTTCTGCAAAACGGTCTTGCTTAGTTTCTCCACTATTCCTAGTGTTAAGTCTATAAATACAGTAATTCAAACATCTGAAAATGTTTTCATCTCAAAAGAGGCTACCAGCTTTCTTTGTGCACTGCTTCTCGGGGGCTTTGTACAGCTTTTGCCTGCCTCCAAATTCACCTTAGTCTCACTTTGACATACATTTTCAGGTGTAAAATCTCCAGATCCTTGGCTCCACCACTCTCTAATTTTCTTGGCCAGGTCGAGAAAGCCCTGCCTGTCATCTAGGCTGAACCCTCTGCTTCAGAGCACACCCACCAGTGAGGAGCTTGCACAAGTACCAGGCCTTGGGCGTCTCCACAGCCAGGAAGCTGCTGCCTCCCACTGGGTACATCAGTGCCAGAGATACTGTCTCCATAGCAACGCAGGACTTTTTGTTTTTCTGATGAACAGTTTCAAAGAATAGAAAAAGCACATCTGGAGTTGCCATATCAGCTGCACCCCCCTTCCCAGCCTTCTAGAGTCAACAAGAGACAATACCTCAGGTTAGCAGGTTTAGGGCTGAACATCCCAGGAGGCAGAATGAGAGAGAGTGAGGTGTACAAGAGAGAGAAGAGGTTAAGGGTGGGTTTGCCTTGGTTACCTTACTACTGTCATATGAGGGGCTTTACACAGGAATAGCTTAACCACATCAGCCTGCTTTGTATTCTCTACCTGCTACATGTGTTGTGGAACATTTGAGTAGAACTAATTTTTGTACCCCTCATTTGTAAAGCCAGAGTTCTTAAGTGCCCCTAGTTCAACTGCATATGTCTTAGAGGGTAGAAAATGATCATCTAATGTTTTTTGGTCAGTGTTTTAAAAAGGTTCTTTAGCTATGTCATTATTTTCATTTTCTATGTCTAGTGCTAGCAGCAAGTGTGTTACCTGCAGTGTGAGAAAAGCCTCTTTTTGCAGCATTTAACAGCTTATGGGGTATCAGGCAGGAAAGCTGTTACTGCCGTGGGACCCTACATAGCCATTCTGGACTGTACATGGTTTCTTTAACTTCTTTGACTCCTTATTATTGTCCCTCAGGTAATTTTTTGCTCTATTCTCAGAAGAGAGAGCAGATCATAGAATTATGGAATTATTAAGGTTGGAAAAGACCTCTAGGATCATCAAGTTCAACCATCAACTGAACACTACCATGCTTCCTAAACTGTGCCCTGAAGTGCTACGTCTACATGTTTTTTGAACACCTCCAGGGATGGTGACTCCACCACCTCTCTGGGCAGCCTCTTCCAATGCCTGACCACTCTTTCAGCAAATAAATTTTTCCTAATATCCAATATAAACCTCCCCTGACAGCTCGAGGCCATTTGCTCTCGTCCTATCACTAGTAACTTGGGAGAAGAGACCAACACCCACCTTTCAAGTAGTTGTAGAGGGCGATAAGGTCTCCCCTCAGCCTCCTCTTCTCAAGGCTAAACAACCCCAGTTCCCTCAGCTGCTCCTCATAGGACTTGTTCTCCAGATCCTTCACCAGCTTCGTTGCCCTTCTCTGGACACGCTCCAGCAACTCGATGTCCTTCTCATACTGAGAGGCCCAAAAATGAACACAGTATTCAAGGTGTGGCCTCACCAGTGCCGAGTACAGGGGCATGGTCACATCCCTGCTCCTGCTGGCCACACTATTGCTGATACAAGCCAGGATGCTGTTGGCCTTCTTGGCCACCTGAGCACACTGCTGGCTCATGTTCAGCTGCCTGTCAACCAACACCCCCTGGTCCTTTTCCTCCAGGCAGCTCTTCAGCCACTCCTCCCCAAGCCTGTAGGGTTGCATGGGGTTGTTGTGACCCAAGTGCAAGACCCGACACTGAGCCTTTGTGAACCTCATACAATTGATCTCGGCCCATCGATCCAGCCTGTCCAGATCCCTCTGTACCGCCTTTCTACCCTCGAGCAGATAAACACTCCCACACAACTTGGTGTCGTTTGCAAACTTACTGAGGGTACACTTGATCCCCACATCCAGATCATTGATAAAGATATTAAACAAGACTGACTCTGAAATTGAGCCGTGGGGAACACTGCTTGTGTTCCTTCAGATGCTCCTGTTCCTTCACTGCCCCACTCCAGCTTCTGTTGCATGCAGCAGTTTTAGCAGACAATTTAAAAAAGAGGTGATGCTGGCTGGCTGTGTCCGGCGCAGGAAGAGGCAGAGGAATCAGGCTCCCTGCCATCAACCTCTAACTTCAGCAGGCGGGATGTGGGAAAAAAGCAAAGCCCAACCCCAGCCAAATAAAGCTGGCCTGCAAAAGACCTTCATTCCTGAGGAATTTTTGAATTAAATACTGGCTACAGCCAGCCAGATTCCACTGAAAATGACTATGTCAACTGGTTTTAAATAACAGTCTTTCATGTATATGTTTTTTATGTTGCTTCCCATTGTCTGTTGATTTCCCCATAGACACTGGAAATGAAATCTTTTGCTCAACACATTTTTGTTCCTTCTTACTTGGCAAACATAGAATTTTGAGTCTGACTGGAAACAAGATGGCTGGCTATGCACTGCTCACAGTCTGCTCCCCGAATGGCCGATGGGAGGAGGTGACAGCTGCCCTTGTGCAGCTGACAAAATCAGTGTCTCCTTTGGGTTTTCTGGACGTCTACAACTCATTCCCGTAGCAGTCCCTGTTACTCTTCCTGTTATTTCAGCAGTGCTGCTGTACTCCTTATGGAACAAGCCAGCCCTGACTACACTGGGCTTCCTTTGTAAATAGGCAATTCATTTCTAAACCTTCTCCTAGGAGTACCAGCTCTGGTGTGCAACAGTAGCCACAGATTGCAGAATTATTTTTGTAACTTACCTACCTCCAGCATTGGGCCAGGAAATGAGAATTGGTCCCTCCTGGGGACACAGTGCCCTTATTACACTGTATTAGAAGTCCAATTTCTTTTGGGAAAAAAAAAAAAAAGGAACAACTAAAGCCACCTGAATCCCTCTGTCTGGAAGAAAGTCTGACAGAGATTTGGAAATGGAAGCTACAGTATTCCTTGAAATTACTGAAAGCAAATGGTAATGAGGAGCAGCTGGAAAGAATGAAATCTTCCACATGGCTATATGTGCCATCCATATTGGCCCAGATTGTACAGCTATGGCCTGAAAATGAAGACAGATCCCTTACAAGCACCCTTGTGTTCTGTACCATTGCTACAGTATGGTTTTATTTTTAATGGCACTCAGAAGTGCTATGAGAAAGCACACAAGGCTGCCTCTCCACAGGATGAGTCTGTTGCTGTTGGTGTTACTGCAGCACCTAAGGGTTAGTGGCTCCTGCTGCTGGAGTAGACTTCTTCTCAGGGTCAGTAGGACATGACACTGTTATTCAAACATTTCTGTAATACTGTAGGTCTTGAACGCGGTTGGTTGTCTTCCATCTGCGTCACTGCTTTGGTATATAACCTTAGGTGGGTGTAATGTCCCTCTGCCTTTTCACTGGCAAAGATAAAATAATCTTCTACAGCGCAGCATTGTATGGAAAGACCTTCCAGGCAAATCTGAAGCCTCCCTTTAAACCTCACCAGTATAGCTTCTGGCTTGGCCTGGGCCTCCTTTGCCTGGATAAAGCGCTTCAGTCACAATCTGCCATTTGATCTGCTGTTTCATTTCAGCGTCTTGGATCTAAGTGAGCAGATAAGGAGGGAGAACAAAGGAGGGTTGACTGCATGACCTCTAGTGCCATAATCTGGCAGAAATGGGCTTTTCTAATGGTTTCTAATCTCTGAACTTCTGGGTTTTTTTCCAAAACTGCTTGATAACTAAACTCTTCCCTACGGTGTGGTGTAAAGTCATCCATAGCTACCATATCATACTTGAAGAGAGACACAAACCTAGGAATGTAATTTGCTTGAGTTTGTCTCCCTTGCTATGCCAAGTATTTGTATATACATAGGAAGTAAACCAAAACAGTGTGGGTTCACTATCTTTAAATCATTAGAGTTGGACCTAATTCACAGAGACACCACAGCAAAAAGTGAGCTGAGAAACAATTTGAAGGAAGACAGGTTCATGGTGTCCTTTGACAGCAAGAAAGGAGCATACCAGAAGGACACAAAGCAGGAAGTGAGATCCATTCAGAGTGAATGGACAATACAGTAAACCCAAATCTTCCTCATGGGGTGAGAGGGTAACTGGTCTTTCAAATCCAAAAGCAGTTTCTGTTTCTGCCAGGAATTAAGTATATGTCTTATATTCAATTATGCCTTTGAGTACCTAGTCTGGGCTCTGAGGAGGAAGAGGGAGACCATGGTTATGATGATTATATTGGTTTTGCTTTACAGTATAGTAGAGGTGGTATTAGCTGGTCACCTTTGGAGTTTGTCCTTTCTTCCTAACATTGTGACCTGTAGGAAAGAGCCAGGCAGCAGCTACTGAGTGTAGAGGAGTTGGTGCCAGGGGACAGCAAGGGCTGGTGGCTCCCTGGGGATGGGTGTGGGGAGCTGCAGGGAACCTAACGGGTCAGCAGGGCAGGGCCTGCCAGCCCAGGCTCATCCCACCACTCTAGCCAGGAGCACTGGAGCAGCCTTGGCACTGTGCTCCTCCCTGGGGATGGGGACAGGCCAAGGCTGGGCTGAGATGTCAGCTCTGCCCATGCGGAGTTGGAGACCAGCATCCTATGGTTTTGCTGATGCAGGGACTGATGGGGCCTGAGGGGACTGAAATGGGGTCCTGGGCCACGGGCAGGGTGCGGGGAACCTCAGGTGAGGGTATCGGGTCCCTGGTAGTCAGGATTAAAAGCACTGTGAGCTGTTTAAAAACAACATCAGAAACTGCATGCCATTTTCCTGGTTTGAGGTCACCAGGTGGCTGGGGCTGGATCTGGGCTCCCTGAGCATGTTCCCACTCTTCCTTTAGCCTGAGTGAGCTTGGTCTGAGCTAGTGACCTACATTTAAATCTTTTATACACCAGTTTTGTGTGACTTTATTGTCAGTATGGAAGGAATTTTGCCTCTTCTATGCAATTTCCATCTGTAAATAAAATGTGCTCCTGGCACCCTTCTAGTAGAGAGAGCTACTGGTGATGCCTGTGTAGCAGCAAGCAGTATCATACAGAGATGCTCAAAATTAGATAGGAGAGCTACTTTGAGTCAGGCAGAAATGCAGCTGTGTTAGGTACATACCTTTAAAAGAGAGGGTAAGGAGCCCAGTGAGAGCTACATTAATGCGACTGCATTGCTTTGGGACTAGAGTTGATGTGGACTTCTCTTAACTGCACTATATGGTGGGCACCTCTTAGAGGCCTTCGCTTATACTTCTAGCTGTGTACATCCCTAGGGTGCTTTAAAGTGTTTCTGACGCAGAAGAAATATTCCCTACTGAGTCACCCCTTTCACTTCTACAGTGCCACACGCTGGCCCTGTGTGGGGACACTGGGGACTGACACAGAGACTCTAGCAGCAGCACCCCAATGAATCACTCCTACAGGAACAGCCAGAAATGCTGCGTGTGACATTTGCAGAGCTTCCAGAGATACAGCTCTAACTATATTCAGCCCAACCCGTGCACATATCTGTGAGGTTTCCACTGTCTTCTGCCCAGGGTGCTGTGTGTGTGAAATTGTTCAGACTCCTGTTTTGACTAGAGGAGGCCTAGCCAGTTGCAAACTAAGAATAGCCAAAATATAACTGTCAGCAATAAAATATATATATATATAGATATATATAAAAATTAACTGCAAGTAAAAGAATGTAAAAAATGGAGTGTGTCAGTAAAATATTTTGGCATTTCATTGGTATAAATACCCAGACTCCCTAAGCACTTTCAATGCATAATCTAGATTTACTGCCTTTTTGAGATGGCTGAAGTGGTAGATTCTTTAAAGCTTGACATGACTGACCATAAGCATGAATTGTAGAAATCCAGAGTTACAATTTTATGGCCTGTGTGAACACTTTTAGCTGTGTGCTTTAGAGATTTATTGATGTTCTCTATGTTTGAAGTGTTTTTGTGAAGAAAATTAGAATGTCAGTTAAAAATGTGAAAATGACCAATAAATTCTCTTCGGTTTTGGGAGGTCAAAGGAAAAAATCTGTTGGTTTGCATCTCAAATAAAAGCCCCCCCTTAAAGCAAAATCAATTTTTCCCTCATCTTCCCTCCTATTTTTTAAAGTTGATGCAACTTAATGAAGGTTACCAGGCCAAGAACTTTAGACCTGGAGGATGAAAAATGCCTAAGCTTCACATAGCCAGGAAAATACAAGTAGCGACAGGACAAGCTTCCCCTGTGTGCTGTTCCCCAGCCAACGTGTTAGTGCTTTTGTGCAGTTCTCAGCTTCCTAGACTACTGCATAAAGTTAGCTTGTAATTGGGTGGAAACCCTGTACCTCATTTCAAGAGAGCGTATAACAGCCGTCACCTTTCAGCATAAAGAAGACCTGAACTGGTGACTTAAACAGAAGCCACATCTACATCCTTCCAGTGCAAGGAACCATATTTCAGACTTGACTCAGCTCATCACCTCCCACCCTCATTGCCTCACATTCCCACTGAGACTGACTGCAGAATGATGAAAATAGCAAGGCAAGGCATTTTGTGTTATATTTCTGATCTGTAAGGAAAAGCAAAGAATGAGAAATGTCAGGAGTAAAGCCAGCCTTAGGAGATAACCTCTTCCCAGACAAAAGAGATTTGGAAGCATAACCATCCTTATTTTAATGCCGTTCTGAATAAAACCTCTGAATCTCTTGATGCATGGGCCACCACTAATGTGATCAAATCATCCTTAGACTGTCTGTGGATTTCTAAAGCACCTATCACTGCCACAGCTAGGTGACAGATTACAAGAATTAGAAGAGACATCACTGCGGTTCCATTTGTACCGTATTCTCTGTCTCCCCTAAGGCATTTTAAGATGGATTCTCTGGTCTCTGCTAAATTTGCTTTGCACTGGTTACAGAGCATAGGGGGAACACAAACAGGCAGGAGAGTCCCACAGGAAAATTCTCTCAATACAAGGGAGGTCTGTGCCAGTTGTATAGCTGCCTCTTCTCTGTCCCTCATCCCTCTAGTGTCAGCAGGAACAGGATGAAACAAAGTATTATATTACAACAGATCTTTCTCTGGTATAAGGTCCATTATCTTGTTTGTGCTGGTGGTGTAAAGTGAAGTATGAGATTTATTGTTATAGCTTCCAGTCGGATAAGGCAGCTAAAATTTGGACATCTGCCTCTTCAGCATGCCTTTGTCGAGGGTCAAGGTCTCTCTTATTCTAACTGTTTTGCAGGATAGCCACAGGGAAAGACACCCACTGTCTGTTTGGCAAATGACTTCATAGAGAAGGATTACTGTGTGCAGGGGCACCATGTATGGTCTCAGCCTGAGGTCAGGCTGAGCTGTTACTCCACTGGAGAATATGACAAGACGTTCTAATAGCTGAAGGTTTTCTGGCTCATGAGATCTTTTTGCCTCTGAGGATGGCAAAACAGAACTATGGCTTCCCCACCTCTACCTGCTCACAGGAAAACCAATCATTACTTCTTTTCTTCTTTTCTCTTGCCTATGTTTTCACGCAAACTAATCACATGCTTTTT
Organism: Phalacrocorax carbo; assembly: GCF_963921805.1. Taxonomy (NCBI): domain Eukaryota; kingdom Metazoa; phylum Chordata; class Aves; order Suliformes; family Phalacrocoracidae; genus Phalacrocorax; species Phalacrocorax carbo. Next base: position 13,601,431 of record NC_087521.1, on the reverse strand, counting down.
ACTGACTGTCATTGATTATCTCCTTCTGCCCCTCTCAAAACCAAGCCAGCCAGCCTAGTCATTGGAGAGGGGTTAGTTCCAGGTTCCAGTTTTACCTGGACTGATAATCTGCCTGCTATGCAATGAAGGTGCAGTTTAAATTTCTCAGGTTTTATTAGTCTTCAAGTTCTTTCCCACCTTGATCCTAGTGGGCCTGGCAGCTGTTTAGCCAAAACCCATCCTGTACTTACTGCAGCCCAGAGAACCTCAGGACATTCCTTCTGGGCTTCTCAAGTCCAGCTCCTTGCTTGCACAGCCAGCCGTTTCATAAAATCAGTTGAGTCTAACTGCCTCTTAAAACCAGCACGGGTTTTGGCCTTACTCCTTCACAGAGCATCAATGCTCTCAGCATTAGAAACCTGACAATCCCTAGCCTAAATATATGCATGGCTAGTTATACCCATTTGTTCTTGTGCCAGCATTGTCCTTTATCTTTAAATAGCTCTTTCCTCCTCCCCATGTGTTCACCCCCTTAAGTATTTATTTATAGATTGCAATTATATCCCCCTTTGCTAGGCTAAACAAGCCAGGCTCCTTAGTTAATTAAGCTCTGGTGAATGATGCAAGGCCAAGCATTGTGGATGCCCAAAATCTGCCTCAGTCAGGGCTACATTAACAGATCATCAGGAGCCAAAAAGGACACACCTAATTTTTACCGGAGCTGGTTCTAACTGCCCTCCTACTTAATGGGAAGCTTCTTAGTTCAAGATGGGATCAAGTTTTCACTAGCCAGTCCTCCATTTTATCTTTAAGGTAAGGCAGATGTGGGCTGCCTTTGAGGCACCCTGTTCCATCCTGCTTGACATATCCAAGCAGCTGGGTAATCCTTACTACATTAATCACATCAGGGTTGATTTTAAAAATAAAATTAAGAAGTGAAAAATATGGGAGCCTCAGTTGCTTGCTTGTACAAAACATGTCCAGACAGAAACTGATGAAATGTGTGAGAGGAAACAGCCCTGCATCAGCTGTGGGAGATGGGCTGGAGGAGTTAACAGGGCTTTTCCATCTCTAGCCTGTAGGACTGTTGTAATTCATCATTTCTATAGCACCATAAATTAGATGGCACTCCGCAAGCACAGAGGCAGTTCATGCTTCCCTGAAGTCTATAGCAGGACTCTCAGGATGGGGTGCCTGGCTGAAGCACACTCTTCCCCAGAAAGGCTTCCACTGTGAATACCATGCCTACAGGACTATGTGACAGTACTGCCCCATTGTCCCATTGGAGTGGGAGTAAAAAAGCTGGGGAAGGCAGAGGGCTTTTTTCCCAACTCCCCCATATCACAGCTGGACTTCTCATCTCTCCAAGGCCTGTTTTAGCATTGCCCGGGTGGAGAATAGGCTTCTTGGGGCTTTGATTCAGTCTGGCTGTCCTCCAGCAATATCCACAGTACTCCCTCCCCTCCCATATGCTCTCCATTAACATCCTCCTGTCTGCTGAATAAGGAAAGAATAACTCTCCCAGCCCCAGCCAGAGCCCCTGAGCCAGGGGAGTTCATCAGTCAGACTGGTTTCTTCTGAACCCAGAATAGGCCTCGTTAATGGGCCAGGAGGGGATTTCATTTTGCCTTTCAGCTAGTGGCTGCCCTGAGCCAGGAGTAGAGTCAAGTTACTGTGTCCGGGAATCTCAGCTATTCCAAGAGTAGGAGCAAGTGAGCTGCTGACTCAGGAGGTTTCCTAGTATTTTCAAGCAGGGCTCAGTCCTGTCAGAGCAAACTGAACTGTTGGTCTTGCTTTCTTCTAGCCCCAGGACAGGGATTAACAACAGTCATAGCCGACTGGGAACAGGCTGGGGAATGGAACTGGAGCAGGACTGTGGATCACACCTTTTCCTGGCATGGACACAGGTCCTTGCAAAGACTCATATTAGTCCTTTACCATTTTTTACTCCTCTCCGTGGAGGGCTGTTTAGTATAGTACAGACATCCATCAGCTAATGAGGCAGCTCAGCTTTATTTGCACCATTTTCTAAAAGTGAAGATAAAATCAGAGGGAGAAACAGACTTAGGGGGCAAAATGTTTCATTGCAAATCAGGGTAAAAAGGGAGGCTGATGTTCTGGAATGCCTGCCTCCCTGTACCCTGCTGTCACCCAGAGACCACCTTGCTTCTGGTTTGTGCAGGGATGTGGGAGGATCCTTCCTGTGTGGCTAAATCTTCCTTTGGGCTTTGCAGGGCCTGCAACAGAGTCCTGGCCTGTGTCTGGGGCAAGTGGTTAGAAGTCATGCTGAGTTCAGGATTCTTGTTCTCGTTTCAAGTCTGCCTACATGCTCTTATCTCCTCAAAAGGAACCAATTTCTAGAGGTTAGCAGAGAAGATGAGGCTACTAAAGCAGTCCCCCGCACTCATCCCTCGTGAAGCGGTGCATATTCCTTTGCACAGAGTGAAGTCATTGGAGAGCATATGTTTGCACGTTTGCACCCCTTCCTTTCCCAGCACCACTGTGACTCCAGCCGGCCTGTTATAACATATCTCCTTTCAGCCCCTGCAAAGTTCTGTCAGCAGAGAGCCTCGGGTCTCTTCTTCCAGGTCGTGTTAGTCCTTTCTTCTTTGCTGCTTCTCTCCATGGGCTGTTGTCTCTTGCTGTCCTAGTCCCTTCCTCAAGCTCACTTCAGCAATGAATAACCAGCCTACTATGTAACAGGCGGTTGGGTGCAAGCTGGTATTTATAAAACAGGAGGTTTCTATGTGCCTTCAGCTATTGGCATGTCTATCTCAGCCACATCCCTATGACTAGGATCTGATACAGGGGCAAGGATAGGTAAAAGCTTCTCTTAACTTTCCTTCAGCCTTGAAGATACAAAGGTCCCCATTTGAACGCCTCAGGAGCTCTTGGATTGTGGCCCACATGCCACCTGTCTCTGCAGTATGGTCAGATGGGTAGGATGGCTCTCTTAGCTAGCATCTTACAGAGATTTCTCCATGTAAGGAGAATTTTCAGCCACCTTTTTGAAGGCCTTAATATCCCATTAGAGGTGCCCAACATTACAATGGTGACAAGCTGCAGACTAAGGCTCTGGTCTGCTTACCATTGGCATGCTGCTTGCTTTAGATCATGAGCTCTGTAGAGGTCCACAGATGGTGCCCGGCGGTTGTGATGGGTACAGGGAAGCAGCCGGTGAGGAACAGCATGGCCTGGGGCATCTTCTTTTCTGGAAAACTGACAAGTGCTGATTTTTCTCCATCACTTCTTAACACACCATTTGGGTTAGGATGGGAGTCCCATCTACAGAGCCTGTCCACTGAACTATGGCCCCAAGAAATCTAGGTGTCTTCCTCAAAAAATCTTTGAATCAGAGAGGACTGAACTGTTTCATTTCAGCTAACCAGGGCATGAATTAGGTATGTGGGGCTGCAATAGAGTAAAAATGGATTGCAGAGAGAAATGCCTGTAGGAATAGATTTCATTTGGCCTGCTTGCTACCTGTGAGACAGGGATCCCTGTAAAAAAGGCAGGACAAACCTGCTTTGATAAATATGACCAGGTGAAAAAAACTTGTTACTCACTCTGTCATCTAGTTCAGTGAGTCACATGTGGTATCTCTAGAAAGTTGGTAACACCCCAGAGTCACTAACTTAATACATGTTTAACTGAAGTCTTGTCTCATATTTAATAGCAACTCCAACTGGGCTTGCGTTGCAATCTAGAGAAGGGTGGGGATTGCCAACATGGGCCTGAATAGAGGACTAATAACCCTTTAGTATCCAAGATGCCTAAGAAAAAAAGTCAGCAGAACATTTGTATTTGTAGCCAATGCTTATTTGCAAAAAGTGATAGAAATGTGATAAACAAGACACCATGCTACAGTTGTGTAGGCTAAAAAGCAGGAATCCAGGATGAGGGCAAAGGATGGACACAGAGAGATGGCAGGGATGCCCTGAGCAGGATGGTTCCCATCTGAGGGCAACATTCAGAAGATGCTGTGAGCTCCAAATGTCCAGCTTCAGAGACAAAGACTGTCTTGAGGATGTCTGGATAAACACAGCTAAGCTATCAGGATGCTTTATCTCCTCAGAGGGAGGGAGCCCAAATGCTGCAGTGTTGCAGGCAGCCAGAATAACATGTGCTGTGTGATGTGAAATATTTAAGCACACATGGGCTTTGTGGCGTTTCCTGCCAATCTGCAAAGTATCAGTGTGGTGGCTTGCACTGCCAGGAGCTGTGTTAAGGAGAGGAGTTTCCCGGTGGACATAACCTAGCTGCCATACTACACAGGGCGTGTGACTGAAAGGCACGACTTGGCTATGAGGAAACCCTGAAATGTCACATTGTCCCTTCCAAAAAAATTAATAAACCTGACCCATCTCCATCTTCCAGAGAGTCCGGCTCCTCCTCCTTCTCTAGCTATATGCCCAAGGAAACAGAAATACTCTCCCATTTCTCCAACTTGTCCAGCTGTACAAAGCAGTGGCTGTGATGGGGAGGAGTACAGTGACTGCCCTTCCCTCTGGATGACTTCTCCCCGATGTGCAGAGATGACTCCTGGTGAGGCAGTCATCTAGCTGCTTCAGGTGATGCACATGTGCCCACTTGACTCTCTCCTGGAAAACCTCACGCCTTCCTTAAGGGTTGCTCACACCCATCCGTAGACATACACATGTAAACAGCATGATACCACATTAACACAGTTGAGACCTATGATAATGGCAACGAAACATGAAAGCTTCTCCCTGCTTCCTTGTTCTTCTGGTTTGAAAGAGCAGGGTGTGAGTCCCTGAGTGGATGGGAGAGGGGTATGTGCTCCTTCTGGCAGCTAAGAAGCCCTGCTCCACTGGGAGGGGGGGGTTGGAAGGGGCTGGGAGTGAGGAGGGGGCACTAGCCACAGAAGATTGACTGGGAACTGTAAGGGCACAAACCAGTGTCCTGAGCTTTTTGCAAATGGCTTCCTCCGCTGTGAACACCAAGAGCTTGCGAAGCGAATGGAGGTAAATGCCATTTGCAGAAGAGACGGGATTTTTTTGCCTTGTTGCAGGCAGGACCAGCTGCGTTCCAAACCCATGACTGCAGCAGCCATGACCTCTCTGAAGGGAAATCTGAGCCTGCAAGCAGTTGTGCTGGGGAGGGCTACGCTCTCACGTTTCTCTGTTTTGTTTTGGAGCCTCTGATAAGTAGTGGGCTTGCTTTTTTCCTTCCTTTCTTTTTTTTACTCCCCCCCCGCGAATGTATTTCCACAGCCTCAAGGAAGGAATGAAAAAAAAAAAAAAAAGGTTCTGGAATGGGAACAAGTATGTTTCAAATTACAGAAAGGATGCGAAAGGTTCAAGAATTTGAGCCCTGACTCCGCCTGTGTCTGTCTCCACCCCCCCAGAGAGCAGCTCGCATTGTGGCTTTTCCACTGCGCCGCACAATAATGTGGCAGCGGGAGCAGACCGCCCGGCGGTGGCGGGCACGGAGAGGGTGCCCTTTGCAAGGGAACAGCCTGGCAGAGCTGAAGCGCTGCCCGCGGGGGCCTCCCGCACCGCCCTGCCCGCAGCCCGCGGGGGCCTCCCGCACCGCCCTGCCCGCAGCCCGCGGGGCCCTCCCGCACCGCCCTGCCCGCAGCCCGCGGGGCCCTCCCGCACCGCCCTGCCCGCAGCCCTCGGGGGCCTCCCGCACCGCCCTGCCCGCAGCCCGCGGGGCCCTCCCGCACCGCCCTGCCCGCAGCCCGCGGGGGCCTCCCGCACCGCCCTGCCCGCAGCCCGCGGGGCCCTCCCGCACCGCCCTGCCCGCAGCCCGCGGGGGCCTCCCGCACCGCCCTGCCCGCAGCCCGCGGGGCCCTCCCGCACCGCCCTGCCCGCAGCCCTCGGGGGCCTCCCGCACCGCCCTGCCCGCAGCCCGCGGGGCCCTCCCGCACACTCGCTGGCTCACAAGCCTATTGCTTGGCTGGACTGTCAGGCGTTTCAAGAAACCTTTTCTTAGCGCGCTGTTTGTTTTGAGCTTGGGTTTTTTGTCTCCTGGGGGGGGTGTGTGTCTGCGTGCGCGCGCGGGCCTTTTCCTTCCAGTGGTGAAGCTCCATCCTAGGAATATGCTGAGGACCCACTTATGAGAGCGGAGCGCCCTCTGCTAGGTGGAAAAGGAGGAAAAGCAGGCAAAGGTGCAGCTCTGCGGTGGCGAAGCAGGTTTCTTGCTGCTGCTGGTAAGGCGTAGGTCCTCCTTAGACACTTGCACACTGAGCTAAGCCAGTGCATGGTGTATCGACACATCAGTGCCCTGACGGTGACTCAAGGGGAGGGCTGGCAGCTGTGCTGAAAGCTGTACAACAGCGGTAAGCCTCTGATCCTAACTGTCCTGCTTGGACTTCTCAGCACACATACATGGACCCAGGGTAACCGGCTCCCATACGAGCTCCACAATGATCAGGTGGGGAAAAACCACTGGCAAAGAGGACTGTTGAAATGGCTTGATCTTCCCTTACTGGGAAATATCATGGTTGGATCTGGTCTCGGTCCCTTATGGAGGACCATATTCTGGAGACCTTCTCCAACATATGAACACTTTATCCTGTGAGCCCAAATGCAAACGTAGACCAACAGGGAATGCACATCCTCAATTTCCTGGAAGGAGGATCCTCTGACTAAGGTTATATGGCAGGACATTATTTCCTTGTCCTCTTGTGACATGATCAGATACCCCCTTCCTGTGAGGCTGTGAAAGCTAGTGTATTTGTCCCTTGAAAGATACACAGCTAATGGCATGTCAGAGGAGGAACTAAGGTCCTCATTAAGTGTCTGGAACAGGGAAGGCTACCAGAGCAATCTGTCCAGCCTGTGGCGTGTGTCCGGCTGCCTTCTCAGCAGCCGGCAGGAAAGAGGGTGGCAAGGAAGGAACTATGGGTTGATTGCATTCTTCTGGTGGGCCAAATTCAGAATGCAATCCTTTGGTTGGGCTCTCTGGATTAAGAAACTATAAAATAGTTTCAGTGTTGTTGATAAATAAGGAGTGACCCACATAAGAAGAACTATAACATACATTTTCAAGAACTGAGATGTGCATTATGTTCATGAACTTTCCCAGTGTCTTGTAAAAATCATTAGCATCAGTCAATTGAGCCGATACTGCTGCCTCATTCTGGGAAAAAAAAATTTTTCCTTGCAAGCTTTCACTCCATCATCTCTTCAGATTCTATAACATTGCTGTGACAGATCCAGGTGAGGTTTTACTCAGTGAATGAACGGACAGGGGACTTAAGCATCTCAGTTACCCTGACCAGTGCGTTGTGCGTGGCATGCTCCCAGTCCCATGATGCTTGATTTTGTGCATGGCTGCAGAATGCCCTTTTGCATAAGGTGTATATCTACTGATATACACTGAACACCTTTTGATATACTCATTATATGGATGGGAGGCCACTGGAACAAAGAACTATTGATGCAAGTTTAAAAGATGAATACCCATTCGGCAGCGCATGAGATTTTTCCTTTGAAAGTGAAGTCAAAAACCTTTAGGCCAGTTCAGCTACACAGATCAAAGATCTTCAACATGAACAAGATGAGATAGTTTGGCATATAATGTTAGTCTTTATACTTACTCTGAGATTTCCAAAGACTGACTAGCGATGTGTTTTTCATGCAATGCTATGTTGTTGTAAGTGTTGTGGTGGTGCCTAGGAAATGAGCCTGAATCGGGACTCGTTCTGCTGGATGAGATCCACAGCAAAAAGATGATTTCCCTTGTAAGAGATCCAAAGGTTCATCTAAACTAGCAAACATGTTAAACACCCTGGTGTGCCTGCTGTTTTCTTCAAAACATGTTACTTACACAGTGTTATTTTGTTTCTAATATTGAAGAGATCTGACAATGTCACTTGGCTGTGTCACTCTCACAAGCCATGGAAGATGCAGAGATTATGTTTAGCTAGCTTTCTGCACTGTCTAATTTTGTGCTGGCAGGCTGAATTCCTGAGGTATGTTAGATGAGTCTCAGAGCTGCCTTAATTTATGCTGGCCAAACCATTTCCTTCTGCAGCATTTCACAGGTGTGGGATCAGCAGAGCAATTCATGTTCCACTCCCCGACCACCCCTGCTCAGTATCTACCACAGTTTATCCCTGAATTCCCAGCAAGGGGACAAATGCTGCCACCAAGCTTAAAAAAGCTTTATTGATCTAATAGTGCTCAGAGAGACTTGGCAACAATACAAACTGCAACTACATCCCTCCACCACACTGACTGCATGTGAATTTGGAGAACTAAAATTTTCAGTAGCACTCCCAGTTTTTTGCTAGTATTTTAACTGCATCAGGCCACATAGTAGGACAGAAGGTTGCATCTAGTTCCTTCCCAGAGATCCACTCTCTCTTGATTTTGTGTTTAGCAAAGTAGATAATTTTTATTTATCAAGCCTTTCTGGAATGGAAATTTTGGCTTAAACTCTTCAGCTGAAAGAAACCATTCAGTCTCCCTGTAGGTTTTTCCTGGTGTAAAGGTACAGTCTAGCTGCCACATCGTTGTTGAGTCTGGGGTTTAAGTGGACACTCAAATAAATAAAAGCCACACCTGCTGCAGGCCAGTACCCATCTCTATTTGATTATGATGTTTTCTTAGAGAAGATTTTTGATGGCTGTAGCTAATCTAGAATCTTAAGGGCGATAATTGGACAAATCAGTTTAGCTGGGCAGCCAGTTCTGTGCAAACCTAAACAGAATAGTAATGTGTGACTAATACACAACAGCACACTGCACGAGATAAAGATGCCTGTGTAACATATGCAACACAAACCCAGGACACTGTGGGAAGAAAAGATAAAGATACTTAAGAGTATATACGTGCTATTCCTCCACTCAAAAGCACACCCTCTTCTGCAGAACACAGTGCTGTAGGGACAGCGAAGCACAACCTTTGCTCTGTACATCAGGTACCCCGAAATCCTATTGTTCTCTCTTAAACATTTTCCAGTGTGGAAACAAGTGAGAAACTTCTCACTACTCATCCAGCTTAACTGACTCAGAGCATCTGCCTGCTGATAAGCCAAGAGTCTTGTTTTTGAGGAAAATCTGGGATGCTGTAAATCTTCTTCTCTGTCAGGTAACAACAGCTGCTGGTCATGCCAAAAAAATCCACTTCTCTTTTGTGCAAATACAAAATAATTAGGTGTTCCCAGCTCCCTGGCCTTAATTCTCAGCCTGCACATGTTGGTATTTACATTTTATGCCTCTTAAGCTGAAAAAAAAAGACTTGAGAAAGAACTTTTTGGGGCTGAGGTAGGGAGAGAGGCATAGATACTTTACACTGGCATGGACACTGGATGGTGAACACTTGGTCAACAGACTTAGAGCCACTGAAGAACTTCTAGAAGATGACCTGTTTTAAACAACAGCCCCCTCCAGAAATTATGAGTAACTACACTCATGTCCATGGATCAGGTGCAGGTGCAGTGCTTCAGGTGCAGTGACACTGCTTCATACACATCACGAACATGGGCCAACAGGAGATGTCAGAGTTGCTGCATGAGTAGGGACAAGTTGTCAGGTATCTCCAGTCCCTCAGCCACCGATGCAGTGAGTCCAGCACAAAACGTACATCACGCACTGCCCACCAACCCACCAGCCTCTGGAGCAGGATGGTGGAGGAATGTCTTACCACAGTTAAAATGATGCTCCTGCTGGTAGTACTTTTCAGGAAAGAAACAACAAAGTCATTTTCAGAAGAGGAGCTGAAAGCAGGCTCCAGGCACAGCCAGCGGGCCCCAGGGGTCAGGCCCTGCAGGGAGGGGTATCCCACTTCCCTTGCACTGCCAGGGCTGGCCTGACATGTGGGGCCATCACAGGCACTGCCCCTCCACAGGAGCCTCCTTGGGAACCAGCCCAGCCCTGTGCAGCCAGAGTGGCCTTTCCTCGTATGGGAGCAGTGTGTGAGTGTAGGTCTTTCTTGGGAGTAAGGGAGCTTGAATTGTAGAATGATGGGCACGGACCACTCACCCCTCCCCCCGAGCCTTAGTGTTCAGGAGTAAGATCTTGCAGGTTTGGTGTACGTTTCTATGAAAACACACCTCAGTGCTTATGAACAGCCAAGAAAGCTAGTTACATTTTAGGAATGATTAGGAAAGGAACAGAAAACCCCACAGTGTTATGACCCTGCATGTACAAACTACCCAACATCTCAAATGCTCTCTGCTGCTCTGATTCTTCATCTCAAAACCCCATGTATTCTCTATGTGAAGGAGACACTGACTGCAATCACAAGTAAATTCTAGGAGAGTCACCAACATCAGAAGGCACAGACCTGCTGGGGTCATGAGCCTAGCTAGGTCATGTATTGAGGATGACTACTGAGCAGTTGTACCAACACCATCATGTGAACAGTCATGTTGACCTCTGATGAGGCACCGGTGCCACCTGAACTCCAATTCAAACATTTCCAGGTGGTTATTCTGCTGCGAAACACACAGGGACTTACCAGATGGTAACCAGATGCTTCTTTTCCTTTCCACTGAAGGCTGGTCTTCCCAGAAGAGCCAACATTTCGCAGTTCTCCAAGTTTCTTGGTGGTATAGTCATATTGGCAGTTGCACATGCCAAAGTATACTTGCTGTGGCTCTGCTCATCTGTATATTTTTACATTTTATAAATTCTATTTGTGTATAAATATTAATATATACAAGGGTTTCATTCCTTCTTAAGAGGTGTTGAAACCTTTTTTTTAAATATTGGTTTAAAAAAAGCAATTTAGTATCTGAGCCATTTAAAATCTATTATGGATCCCACCCTTCTAGCATGTTTTTTCCCATGGAGATATTTAATACAATTCTTATTACCCATAACTTTTTGAGCAACATGAGCTGTAGTTTCTTATGAATTTAATCCTTCTCTTGCAAAGGTCCCTGTGTCAGAACTGCTAAGTCTGGTAGGGGTTGTCTGTAGAGCACTTCCATCAGAATTTCTTTGTCCATCTGCTCTCCCTCAAAAGGGGGTAATAAAAGTAATCTCTTGGTTTCCCCATTCTTGGTTTTTGTCTCCACCTCTGCAAGTAAGTTCAGCATTGTCAGCATGCAGTGTGAGATAGGTTTGGTAACCAGCTCCAATGGCACAATCTCTTCTGCCCCTAACCAAAAGGACCAGACTGCATAGAGACCTGCTGTGTAGTGGAACATCAACTTTATTTCTACATTCAATAATTTAGAGTATTAGAACTCCACAGTGTTGGGCCTCCCCAAGCCCAGGGCCACTCTGAGCTTTTTTCCAGTACTCCTACAATCTTTCACTGTCTGACTTGCCTCCATGCTTCATTTTTATGGCTCTTCCTTCTTTTCCTCCTTGATTTCCCCTTCCACAGGCTCCTGTGCCGGCTTCTGCTCTTTTAAGTGACTGATTGAAAAGAAAGAGGTGAACCAGTATTAATTTAGTAAAGTGAACCTTTGCTGTCAGGTATCTTAAAGCTGCTAAGAGGACCTTGAGGAATCAGCCTGAGGTGGGAACAGTAAGGACAGCAAAGGTCACAACTCTTCTGGCTGTTGTCTACAAGGTGAATATTACCACTACCACACATGCTACAATGCTAAAATGCATTAAGCAGCTAGATAAGGAGTAGATATTAGTATTTACTTTTCCTCACATATCAACTCAGCAGCATTAATAGCAACAAATGAAGCCTTTGCTGACCATTGGGTTTTAATGGTTCTTAATTTGCTTAAGTAAACCACAGTTCTGTAATTCGTGCCTAAAGTACTTGGGAACGCCTCTGATTCCAGGCTAAGGCCTGCCTAGCATCTGAGCATGGATGCTTTTAGTACAGCACCAATGTATGCGAAGGAATAAAGACCAGATCTAACAAAGTAATTCACTTCTCGTTTAAAACATTAGGGAGCTAAGAGGTGAAGAGATTTGCAAAACTGACCCATTGCCTGTAGCCCTAAAATTATAGTACACCATATATTCAAACCGATCAATATGTGCTGAGGGATGGGAATATTTGGGCATGATTAATAGGGCTTTCAGCTGATGAGCCACATGTCAGAATAGATGGGAAATCTGGGGGGAATTTTGGGTCCAATGACAAGTGGTTTAGCCTGCAGCAACTGACAACCTCCAAGGACTTTGCTGCTGAGTGCTCAGTCTCTCAGAACTTGGACATGATTGCTACAGGCACTAAGGAAGATGCACTTTCAAGAGAATGAGAAGTTCTGTAGTTTGAAGGTGGGTTTCCAGGGAAAACTAGGTCTCCTAAGAAGAAAGATCAGAGAGAAGGGGAAAAATGAGAGTCTCTGAGGGTGGAGGAAAAGGTCTGAAGGCACAGATACACTGTCTTTGCAAATCTTACCCTGGCTTCAGGGGGAGGACTGTGTTGAGCTGATACTTCTCACACAGGGTTATGAGCATGAATGAAAATGCCATTCAGCTCTGACATCCCTGCTCTCTCACAACAAGTTTATCAAACAGAAAAATGACTTCTGGTTTGACTTTACAGGGCTTCTAAGCATGCAAGGTGTTATTTCATCTACCTTTTACTTAGGTAAGTATTGGACTGGCCAAAAACGTACGTCCCTTCACCTTCTAAAGTGAATAAGCGTATGTTTATTTGGTGTTCAGCCAAATTACAAAAAGAAAGACAAGGTAGGATAGTAAGCGGAGCCACTCACTCACCTATAGTCCACGACCCCTGTGCAATTCCGGTCTAACTTGCGCACTAGTTCCCCAATTTGGACTCGATCCAGTGGAATGCTTGATTGCTGAGAGGATAAGATAAATGTTAGCAAACCTGGATATTTTCAAGCAGAAAAATCCTCCATATCATACTGGGACCCATCATTTAATAGGGAGACAGATAGCCTGCTGCAAGGAAGAAAGGATGGAAAAAATCCACAGAGTGGTGCTTGGGAGGCAATTTCACTCTTTTAGGATTAAAATAACAAATTTTTTTGCATTTTTTTGTAAAATAGCATCATGGCTGGCTGACCATTGCTACTGATCCCAAACACCATGGTGGTTTTGGCAGGAAGAGAACTGTCTACTCAGTGTGTAGAGGCAAGGGTTCAGATGCCTCTTTTTCACTTTCCCATAGCAGTAAGACATAATTTTCTATCAAGATCCTGTATATCCTATACAAACAGTTGACCTCTGTGATTTTATAAGGCTCCTGTGGTACTCTAAAGTCAATTCATTGTCACTGATGCCATCTGCAGTATTTATTGGATGTCACAGCATTTCTGTTGGGTCTCAACTTATATTCAAGGCTCAACTTTTGCAATGGGTAAATTTAGCCTTTTAGTCTGAACGATGTCACCAGCAAGGCTGGCTGGTGGCTGTGCTGCAGTAGAGGTGTTTCCCCAGAGCAGTAGCCTGGCAGAAGAGCATCCTGGCCGTTCTTTCAGAGGCACACCTGCATCAGGGCTCTCCGGAAGGCTGCCACAGGGATCTTCATGTTTCCATCCTTGTCAATATTCCTAAAAAAGTCCCAGAGGCATAAGTTGTGCTCTTTCAGGTAGTTCTAAGAGAAACAGAGATAAAACATAGGCATAACCTATGTTATGGCACTGATAATGGCCTCCAGCTCTCCCCCTATTCTTCCATCTGTCACCCTGCCTTTACTCAGCCTATCACTGAGATACATGAGTCCATAACATCTTGTGCAGCCACCCTATTGTCAGAACAAAATCCTTTTGTTCAGGTTAACCCCATTCTTCTCAGTTATACCTCCTTCTCCCCCTACCTTGAAATGAGGCTCAGGAGTAAACCTATTTCTTCTGATAATTGCATATGGTTATTTGGGCCTTATCCCAGCAGCCACTGCTTGGCTAGGCTGTCCAATGCAGAGACAGTCCTCTTCCCCAGATCTCTGATCACTTTAGCTGCTCTTCTCTGAATTCCCGTCTGTTTGAATTAGGACACATACGAGTACCATAACTGCTGTTAAAAACTGCAACGCATGCTAGTGTGAGCTTCACCAGCTGTGAAGAACGGCAGCACTGTTTGATGTGAGCTAACAGCCCAAGCTTTTGCTTAAGTTCATCTGAATCCACATCTACAGCAAAGTCTCACCCAATTAGCTAAAAATCTGCATAACAACTAAGAAACACAGTAAGGTTGGTAGTGCAGAAGTGTTATTTAACTCAGCAATGCTCAAGTGCTTGCATCGCCTTCCAGCAAGGAGGACAGCACCATCTGCTGCTATCCATAGAAATTACAGACCTTGAAAAGCTAAAGTAATTTCTGTTTAGGACAGTATTTGCTTGTAATACCATATCCTATTTTTATGAAGCACATTAATTTTGACGCTAAAGCACAACTGTCAGTGAAGGGTTCTATGAAAGTCAGCTATTGCGGCAGGCTTGTGATGAGGATGGACACTCATTTGGGTCAGACCTGAGACCAATCAAGTTTGTTTTACACAGTGAGTAATTATCTATTCAGATTCTTTTTTTCCTCAGTGCTCTCAGATCACAAGGCATTAACTTCTCCTGAAGATCAAAGGATTCTTAGTCAGGCTCTGAGGAGCTGAGATATGGACTGACTGAGATATGTTAACATTGTGACAGTCTTCGTGAACATACTTCTCTGAAGGAACTTGGCTGAATTCCCCACTTGGAAGAAAGCTTACCCCTTCCAACCTCTATCTCACCAAGAGCTGGGAGGATGTGTACTGTGTACAGGGGAGCTATGGACCAAAATTCAGTAGCTCACCTGAATGACTTTCATGGGATTTGGATGCTGCTTGGGGATCTTGGTGATACAGCCTTCAACCTCACCATAGAGGACATCTAGTTCAGGACGTGTTCGACACACCAAATCCAGCATCTTGATGAAAGTTTCATTCACCAACACATTCTGGTACATAGGAGGAAGGAGAGCGAAGTCAGCATGGACACCCAAAGAACAACAAAGACTCGTTTGTAATATCAAATCCATCTAAAGTCAACATGAACCATTCTCTCCTAAACATGGTGCCTTCTCCCATCTCTACGCTTTACTTTCAGGAATCCTATGGAGGCCTGGCCCTAAACAGGTGTTCTTCTTTCTTTTTTCCTATGTCTGAAACAGAAAAGGATCTACTAATTTATGTAGAAATTAACTTCATGCAAGCTAGATGTTCATCAGGTAAATGTCTACACTGAAGACCTCTTACATTAGATTATTCAAGTGATTCATGTTCATGCCTGAGATAGTTCTACATGGGCCTCCTCTCCATTCGGTTAAGATGCAGACTGTAAGTTGAACAGTTAATGGCCAAAACTTGCCATGGAGTTCTGCAAAAATTAAAATTAAAAAAACAACACCCAAGGCCTAAAAGTATTTGTATCTCCAGCCGTGTAGCTTTAGAGCCCAGATAAGAAAGATGGCAAGCATCTGGGTGTCTCCAGATGAAAAAAACATTTGGTAAAACTCTATTTCATTGTGTAACCCTAATAGGAAGCTCTAGTCAGCAGTACCAGACCTGATGTTTGTTTTTTCCTAAAGATTTCAAACAGGGTAGTGACAGCTTAACATTTCAGAGCTCACACTGTGAGTTTTCTTGTTTAGTACTTACAGAATGGGCAGCAGCAGAGTGTCCTGATTTAGGGTTTTGTGATACTAGAAAGTAAAGTATCAATGCAAATATTGGTGTCACTGTAATTTATTCTTCTAAATCTAAATTATGACAAATTTGCCTTTGCCTTAACTGATCTTTTGAAACCATAATTATGATTTTGTTCATACCCATGATGGGAGAGGAATTGTTCATGCATTTTGTTGGCTATATATTTAATTGTTGGAAATGTCAAGGCAGTTCAGGAAATTCATGGAAGCTTCTGTCATTGCAGGAGGTTTCTAAGGCATGAAGCATTTTATTTTTTTCCCCAAGTATATTTACAAAGTCTCCCAATTCATTCTTACAGCTTCTGTTTTAGAACTTAAGATCTACCGTTCTTGAGATCCATCTAGAAGCTTATGATCTACCATGCAGTGAGCACTTGACTGTCACTACGCAGATAGTCTTGATCAAGCCTGGGTCTGGCTGGATTTACTAGCTTTCATTCAGGACCGATGGTTTTATGGATGCAGAGTGACTCTCTGAAGAAGCCATTCAGACCTCCCTGCACTATGCACACTAGCAGAGTGTCCTAGTCTTGGGAACACAGCACAGGAGAGCTCTAGCAGGCTTTGCTGGCTGCCAGCTCCCTCCAAGGCTTGCCAGCCTGGGTGACCCCATGAGAAAGCCAGTGGACCACCAGTGTGGCCTCAGAAGGAGCATGGCCAAAGCACCATGTCTGGCCTCACAAACCCTGCTGGGGTCAGGTGGCACCTGGAGGGAGCTAGCTTGTGTATTTCTGCATCTTTGACACAGTCGGTTCACAGTCCAGAAGAACAACACATGGACAGCTGAAAAGCGATGGTGGGTTTTTTTGTACTCTGGTGGTGAAGATGGGCCTCTGCTGGCTCTTTTGATTCATGACGTCTATTAAATGTTTGATAGTCAGTATCTGCAAGCTGAAACCCTATAAAGAGTAGATTATGAAAGGAACGTGTGGAACAGGCATGCTTAGAAAAGTTGTCAGAAGCATTAAACTGTTGTTAAAAATGTGCCTTTATATTATTTCACCTTTGCTAGTGCTGTCAAACTCAAGGAAAGGTTTCTAGATACGATCCTTATTCAAAATTCCTCTTACAGACACACTAATTATTCATTCTTTAAAAGTCAAGATAAACATTTATCACTGGGAAAAGGGGCAGAAGAGTCTTTTGTTTATGTCTTCCCTTAAGTTTCCTATAAAAGATTAAAACCTTTACTAATTTCTTAAAGGTTTAAGCATAAGGTCTTTGGAGCTGTATATTTGCCAATACTCTGAATTGAAATGCAAGATGCCCTACATCACAGGTAGAATGAAGCCTGTCAGACACATTAGATGTTTGCCTACAAGCATTTGATTGGATACTGAAATGTCATTGTAAATTTATGCCATTAACCATTTATTTTGTGAAATGCCAGGTAATTTAGACTTTTTGAAGGGTGAGGTGAAGAGAGCATCTGTTAATCCTAAAAAGCAGAAAGGCATAGTGAGATTTAGGTTGGACTGAAGATTCTTAATGTTAATTAACCCCTTGCCTCAAAATTTCTTGAGTGCCTCCTTCTAAATAAATGTATTTCAATAATTTAATTTTTCAGAGTTTAGCTAAGTTATATTACTCTTTCCAAGTGTATGACTTGTTTACATTATTAGTAATAAAGCTAGCAGAACCCCATGTACTGTAATGAAGTCCTTAACCCCCACACAGCCTGTTTTAGTGTTCCTTTGCAGAATGAGGCCTGACTCCTTGCAGACTTGGCAAATAATTCTCTTTGATCTTAATTTATGCAGGAAAAATTGTTTGCCCTAGAGGAATGCCTGTTCTTCAGATGATGTCTATTGAAAGCCCTCAGTACTCTCAGGAAAGACCATAGATGAATGTTATTTATTCTGCTTTGTTTTTGTTTCTTTCTTTAATACAGTAACCAGAGGACAAAGAAACACAGGCAGGTGTAACTTAAATACAACCCCTTATGTGAGTCTCCAAAACTGCCCATGAACTTTTTTTTTAGCTTGTTTCAAGTGTGAACATATTATTTATGTTCCAAGTCCCAAACCTAATCTTTGTGAAAGTGCTCTTTCCTTTAATCACGGTGCTCCCAAAGGTGGACAGAGGGTTCTGAGGGCCCTGACACCTTCCAGAACTGCTTCCATGAAGCACCAGTGCGTGGATGGGAGGGCCAGGAGCAGACTGATGCATGCCCAGGTCTCTCCCCAGTGTTGGTCTGCAATGCAACCCCTGCCCCCACTCAGGAGCTCAGAAGCATTTTTGGGTCTCCCATTTTAGAAGCAGCACATGAGGTTAGAATAATATGTGTCATGCTCTTGACCTGCTATGGAGTAGCATACTAAGATCTGGCCTCTTTGATTTTTTTTCCTTCCACACCAGCCTTTTAATGGTTTTTGTTTTGTTTTGTTTTGTTTTGTTTTTAAATAAAATTGCTTTGCTTTCAATGCCTTGAAGCATTAATTTTCTACTCCTCATACATAATGGTAGGGTATCAAAGCACTTCACAGTATCTAGCGTCTTAGGCTACCCTGGAGGGAGACAGCTCAGAGGGTGAAGTGAATTCATCCTACAGCGGGAATTCACTCCTTGTTCTTGTTTGCTATTGCAAAATGGAAGGGAGGGAAGTGTGGTGATACTACAGGCACCTCTCTCCAGAACTAGACAGAAGCCCTGTAATTTCCACATGGCTCCTAGACGGGCTGTCACCTAGTAGCCTATTTTTATTAATGGTTGTCCATAAATTAAACAAACAGCAAGTCTCAAAACAGTTTTGGAAGGGGCAGCTCTGTGATCCACCCAGTTCCTAAAAATGTATAGTGTATGGTCCTGCAGACTTTCCAGCACATAAGCTCTTACTGAGATGTTGATCTCCTCCATCATGGATTTGGGGTTCTTTCTGACAGATGTGACTAGCGCAGTGGCACCTTCCATGGTCAGGGGATTATTGGCCATCTGTGGAAGAAGAGAGATTGATCCAGACATGGTGAGAATGAGGATTTAATGCCTGGCAGAAGGCATGTTGTAATCTCAAGGATGACCCTTCTTTCCCATTCTTCAGCAGGGCTGTAGAATAACTGTCATCCCTTTTGATGGATTTGACTGTTATCTCATCATCTCTTGCCTCTGCCTCACAAAACTCTGCAATACAACTTCCCAGTAGGGTTGCCTTCTCAGCTTCTCTCTGTCTCCTTGTGTGAAATTCCACTTACCAGGTCCTTTACATCTGTCATGCAGGAGTATGTGATGTGGATCATATTCAATCATGTGATGGGGAGAGGCTGAGGCAATGGGATGCATTTGAATATGTGCTTGCTAGTAGGGTCCCTCAGGATGGGGGTATGCCCCTTGGGACATATCCCATAGCCTTGGCTCTGCTTGGCAGCACAGCAGATCAGATCTCAGGCTGATCGACTGTGTCTGGTCTACAAGGTCTAGCTATTTGGCGTTATGGGGTTGGCAGTGCCATGTGTATCCCTTAGTGTGTGAACATCACCTCTCCCCCACCTTGGACTTCATGTGCAGTCCCCACTCAGCTATTTGAAAGAAAACTTTCTTGGTTAATATTGGCCAGCAGAAGACATGTCCTCCTTTAAGTCCTTTGTGTTATCAGCTCCTAAAACAATCTGTGCCCCTACGTAGAAGGCCTTGGTGTGAGTTACTGACCTTTCCTCAAGCCAGGTTAAGAGCAAGGCAAACAGATGCATTTATTTACATAATCTAAAACAGCATTCCCAAAGACTGGTGTGGTTGCAGTGGTTTACAAGGATAGGCATGTCCAAAGACAGGCCCACATGAACAGCTTTAAAATCCCCCTCAACCACTATACTGCCATTTGCAGGCCCTCAGGATGGTTGTTAGTTATAGCTGAGAATACAGCTCATAAGCAAGCTGGCTTTTCTGAGCTGAATTCCTAGAGAATCATCTTGGATTGAGAAGGCCTATTAGTTCTCAATCCTTACCTCTGAAGCCAGCTTTGCTGGTCATTCAGTTTTGCCCTTTCCAGGATTATTGATCCCTATATTACTAGAAGGCAGTTTTGGCTTTCTTTTTCCAGGACTTGATAATAATCCTGTCCTTTAGGTAGTGCTGTGGCATTTCCCTGACGTGGCAATGACAGTTTCTCCTGTGCTTGAATAATTTTTTAGCAAATCATTAACACACTGAGAAAGGCACACTGTTGCCCACCTGCAAACTTCAGTGTGAACCTTTGCCTTAGGTTGAAATGCATATTACATGTATATATGTACCTTCACAACTACATTTTATGTACATATGCAGACCTGTCGAATACCTAGGTTCTCACTTGACTGAGACATGACAGGAATCAACCACTTAGGGGTGATAAGGGGTATGGTGTTATGTCAAGCCAGTCTCTGGGGGATTTTTTGAGGGAACAGTGCAATTTAGTTGCCCTGGAAGAAATTAATGCGATCAAATTTCCTTCTGTTCTGCTCACCTTCAAACCAGAGCAATACTCATTTCCTCCAGTTCTATCTCAGACAGTTCACCTCTGTCTTCTGTCCCTCCTGACTCAGATCTTTCTACTCCCTTTGTTTGTTCCTGCAGCCATGCCTGGGCTTCAGTTTACCTTCAGGATTTTGAGTTTTCCATTGACTTCAAGGCCCCCACAAAGCTTCTTGGCTCCCTCATTGTTGATCTGGTTGTTGCTGATGTCCAGGTGAACCAGCACATTATTGACTTTGAGAGCTTCTCCAAGGGCCAGTGCTCCCTCGTTGCCAATGCCATTCCAAGAAAGGTTGAGTATTTTCAGTGCACCATTGCCCTCCAGGAAAAGAAGGGGGATCTTAATTACTGCATGCTTACCTTCTGTACCACTCTACCCTTTCTTGCCTGGCTGAGACAGGAGCATCCCTCAAGTCACACCCAGGCAGCCCCAATGATTCCAGCATCTCTGCAGTGTCACCGGGGTCTCTCCATTCATGTAAGCCACCAGACCTACTAATTGCTTTAGATTTTCTCCTGGTGCTGACTGCCACTGTCAGGAGGATGAGCCTTGGTAAAGCTACCGAATCCTGCTCAGATTTCAGGAATTTGAGTTCCCAATCAGTGTTTCAACCAGCTCCTGGTAATAATCACTGTGAAGGGTATCACAAAATGGGCATTTCTACCTTGAGACCTGCGGCCAGTGCTACTGTCCCCTTCCTCCTCAGGTGGTTCCAGCTCAGGTCCAGAATCTCCAGGGTTGTGTTGCTGTCTAGGAGAGAGAAACTGAGATGTTAGCTCATAAGTAGTGGTCTGGACACAGCTGCTGACCCACACTTAGGGACTAAGAGAAAGTTTGCTGGGGGTTCAGCAGCAGTCTTCATTGATTGCAGTAGGAAGAACCTGTACCTACAGAGTCATTGCTGTCCACAGTGCCCAAAGAACAGAGAATGGCTGTTGAACACAAGCAGAAAGGGAACACAGGTTTCCTTCTGGCTTAATCAAAGATAAGTTGTGAAGGAGGAAGGTAGAGAGAGGGAGGATTTCTTAATAGACACTGTCTGTGCTTCTTACTGTGAAAATGGCTGGGTTCTCCTTGCCACATCTAAAATACCAAGGCTCACTCTGCGTATCTTTGATTAGGAGAAGAGAGGAATTCAGCTTCATATGGTAGCTGTGCCCAGCTGTATAAGTGCCAGTGCCAATTCACATGCACAGTACAGCTCACGGTGTAAGTTCTGCTTAAGGCAGGGCATGTGTGAATTCATTTGTGTCTACTGTGACACTAGAAGGGGTAGGAATTGCTGCCAACACTTGCTTCTCATTCTCAGAAAGAATTTCTGATCCAGATTTTCCATGGATGGGAGGTTGGATGGAGGCAGATGGTGAGTTTAGCTGACTTAAAAATATTCCTTTAAGAAACAAAATGGAAAAGTAACAGATTCTGCAGTAATCTCTGCTACTCCTGCCTCAAATGAGCTGTAAGGAGAGAAGCGCTGTAAGACCTTTAAGTTTGGAGAGGGATTTTTCTTGTCTGGGAAGGTCACAAGTTTCAGTACTGATCTCTGTGTTGCCTGCAGGCTTGTCCAAGGCAGGAGGACAGTGCCTTGTCCTTCCCTGCAGTTTTAATTAATCCATCTTTTAAAGACATGGACTGTAATTAGAAAGAGGTTCATATCCATGGACACACTGAACCAGGAAAAGGAAAGCATTAATAAATTGAGGGCATTTTTTTTACTGAAATGCTCAAGCAACACTGGATGCTCACAGCACAGGCTTGTGACCGTTGTGGTAGCAGGCGTGTTGGACATGCTGAGAGAAGAAGAGCCGTCAGAGATCCGTGCAAGTCTTTCCCAATGCACTAACAGTACCTGAGATTACTGAAGGTGGTAACTGTTTTGTTTGCTTTCCCTCTCCAGGGCTACTAGCACACACTGGGTCTCACTTTGTCTGAACAGATAAAATAGGCAGCTTAATTTTATTTCTTCTTAATCTGTTTCCCTTGCTGCTTGCTGTGCGATGGCTCAGACCATTAGTGTTTAGGCTACTTAAGAAAAATTGAAATCACTCCTGAACTTTGTAATCAAAAGCTTAAAACAAACAACGTTTCTAATCCTATTAGATTTTAGTAAAATGCAATTTTCTGCTTTCTACTCCCTGAGGGACTTCTCTTTCAGCTCTCTCCTCTCTGACACAGACTGCTCTGTTACTGTGGTTTTTCATCCTGCATTTGTGTTCTGAATCATTAGTCACAGTTGCTAGAGTCACCTGTGGTGATGAGGGTGAGCCTGTGGACCAGGCAGGAAGCTCTAAATCTGGGCAGCCTGTCTTTTGTACTACCCACTAGGTCATGGGGCATTTTTGCTGGAGAAGTAAATACATGTTCACTGTGCTGATGCCATCAAGTCCCCCCGTGCCTGTACTCCTGGCTTTGCGGGAGTAATAAATCAAGTTACCAAGCATCTGTCCCAGGAGCTGTCCTCCCTTCTCACAGAACTCATTGTGGCTGAGATCCAGCTCCTTCACTTGGTAATTGCCCTGCAGAGAGACAAATGTGCAGAGACAATGAGATCTTCCAGCCAGCTGCAACCAGCTGCCATGGCAAGGCCCCACATAAGGATGAAATAGACAGATATCAGACACACCAAAGTCTTCAGTGCATGGAAGAACATCAGCATGGAGGTTGCAGCACTGCATGTCCCAAAACAAAGCTTTGTCAGGCATATAACATCACAGTGATTATCTTCCCAAAACAGCAAAAGCAATGGGTCTTTGTGTTTTGCAAACTTCCCTCACACAGCTTGCATCTGGCCTGCAACACATCACACATCCTGCAATTCTGTTCCTGCGCCTGTTTCACTCCCACCATTGCACCCTGGCTTCCTGATATCAGGTCAAGGCCTTGCTTCAGGGCAGCTTCTGGTGGCATCAAATGATGCAGAGGCTTTGAAACAGGAACTAACCAGAGAAGTCAAGCATCTTCTTTTCACTAGAGAATTGCAAAATGATATAAAGTTGGGTTACTTATGCTTCTTGAAAATTTTTTGTCACCCAGATGTTGTTCTGTTGTTCTGTTGTTCTGTTGTTCTGTTATGCAGTCGTAAAGGTTTGTTTCTCAGCCAGACTCACACGACTGTCCTGAAAAAATGTTAATGCAGTCCATCCTGCTCTGTGTCCTCCCAGCCTCTCTCATTTCTGAAGTAAGCAAGAGGCACTTAGTGGGATTATGCCAGGAAATCATATGGGCATTGCCAAGTGAAATCATGCCAAGTG
This sequence comes from Phalacrocorax carbo, assembly GCF_963921805.1. Taxonomy (NCBI): domain Eukaryota; kingdom Metazoa; phylum Chordata; class Aves; order Suliformes; family Phalacrocoracidae; genus Phalacrocorax; species Phalacrocorax carbo. The sequence goes on along the minus strand of NC_087521.1, from coordinate 13,578,210 downwards.
AGTAGCAGCTTCAAGATTGAGGAGAGTCTGTTGCACAGCCAGGGCTGCAAATGACCTTGGATTTCAGGTAACTCACCATTAATGCCTCAGCAAAGAACAGTGCAGTCTCTTCTCCAAAGTTGTTTCCTGGGGACGAGAAGTATGTTAGCAGTGTCTCCCTTGGTGCTGTGCTGGGGTCTACAGGATGCTGTGCTTTTAGGTAGAACCTCCAGTTAATCACAACCCATATCAACCCGTAAGAAGTTAGTCACTATTCCACTTCACTCCATAGAGTAGAATTACCCCAAGATATGGGAGACATTCCAACAATTAGCTAAGTTTCTTGTAAGGGACTGCTTTTCAGAGGTGCTGGAGGTTGAGCTGGCCAAATATTTAATCACATCACTATAAATCTAGATTTCCACTATTACTCTGGGTTCCTGTCAGAGACATAGCTGAGAGATTTATTTTGCTGGTAAGTCTGAATAATATTCTTAGGATGAGAGACTGGAATGAAACACATGTTATTTCACCTTGACTGCCATCAGTGTTTGGGTACACACAGCCCACCTGAGAGGCGAAGAGCACGAAGGTAGGACATGTTATCCAAAAGCAAACTGGCGAGGGCTTCGGCTCCTGCTGTGTCTAGGTGGTTATTGGAGATGTTCTGGAAGGAAAGAAGGGAGAATATGAAGGATGAGTCCAAAGAAGGAATTAGCTTTATTGTCTTCTTAAGGCCCATTATATCAAGGGAATAATGCACGATGAGCAATGTGAGAAAGCTCAGCCAGACAGTAATTAACATGTGAGTTATAGGTGAGTTATAGACCTACAGCAATCAGTTTCACATGGGTCTTTTTCTGCAGTGAACCAATAGGCATTGGGCCAAGAATCTTTTCTTCCAGTGTAACACATATCCCACAACCTATAAAAATGCATTTTGAATATCCCAGTTTCAGATCGAAGGAACATTCCCACCAGTTCGTATCTGAAAGTTTTGCATTATTCCCTTAATCTATTTTGAAAAGTTTCCCCATGACATATCGGGGAATGAAAGTTCCTGACCAAAACATTTCTTCTGTTGGCTAAGCATGAACCAGAAAGACTTAGTTATGGCAATTATTGTCGCATCTGCTAATGAAGAGAACAGTTCCAGACTCACCAGACTGCAATCACATGCGCACTTCTGCTTTTCAGAAGCTTGTACTTTTTAAAAGTAGAGCAGCATAAAATATGATGGCTTTCAGAATGTGAATATTTTTGCATGGGAACAACAGTTATTTAGTTAAAATCATAATGGAATGACTTGGTTCTCTTTCAGATGATTGAACCTGGTGAGCAATAATGTTGGCAACAAACTATGTCAGACTGGGTACCAGTTCTTGAAGGGAGGAGTTCTCTCGTAGCATTTCTGCTATGCATATGGCTCCTTCTGCCAGAATGCAGTTGTCTTCCAACTCTAGATGGGTGATGGTTGCATTGGACTGGTAAGACACAAAGGTAAAGAAAGACACACAAAAAACTGCTGAAAAATTAATGAAGGCTAGAGTTTTCTCAGTTCAACAGTCACTGGACATTTCCTCCAAACCTCAGAAAGCGTTGCAGGACATGAGCAGAGCAGTGATCAGGGGTCATGGCAAAGCCATGGCAGTGGAGTTGGCATACAAGAGAGAGGCTTTTTTGGAGAGGTTTTGAGTGGGTAGGACTTCCCATTGCTTTCTGCCAGCCTGCAGATGCAGGTTCAGATCCAAGCTCCAATTCAAGCATCCTGGCCTGTCCATTGGTGAGTGTAGCACACCCCTATGCAAGACCCAGAGTGGGGGATACCACTCCCTCCAGCCCTACCTCTGGCCCTGTAGGGGTTAAGAGCACTGGGGACTTGTGTCCCATGGAAAAGCATCAGTTTGCTCTTGGGAGTAACTCTAGCAAAGGCCAGCAGTCACCACACAAGACTTTCCTGTGCAGGGGATTAGAAACATTAAGGATGCTTAGAGCTCCTATGGGCAAGATATGTGACCTTTTCTCCCATACTATGTACTCAGTGATGACTTCCAGGCCTAAAATGCCTATTGTTCTTGAGAACAGTGGCCCCACTCTTACTGGCTACTCACCACCAGAGCAATAGCAATGGCTTTGACACCTTTGGGTCCTAGACCATGGTGATTCAGGTTCATATAAGGCTTGGCCAAGTTCTGAATAAAGTGTGAGACAGGCACCACCTCCATCAGCCTGCATGCTTCCAAGTACAGCTCTGCACCTGTAACGGCCGCAAAGGCCTTCTCAGGATCTACAGAGAAAAAGTATATTGATGAGTAGTGCATTCAGTGTCCTCCCTCCTCTTTTAAATAAATTGAGTAACACTACGCAACAACAGTAGAGCTTTACTCTTAAAGGCTTATCATTCCCTGATTCTCACCATCCCTTTATCCCAGACCTCCAAGAGTTAACGTATCCTCCTTCTCCGTTTGGCATCCAGTGACTTGCTGTAGCTTCTCACCAGTCTGCAATGTGACTAAACCTTTCCTGGTGTAATTGAGAATTCTTGACATCAGGCAAAAACATTTTCATCTTTTTTTTTTCCTTTAAAATCTTAATTGAAGCACGCAGCTGATATTGCCAGCAGAGCTAGGGCAGCTCAGAACATTTTGGCTTACAACCAGCAGAAAGAATCCCAGCATTCTCATCTTGGCCATTGGATGTTGTTGACACAGCTGCAGTGAGACATATCAGTGCAGCTGGTGGCTGTATTTCCACAAAAACCTGACATTTGGAATTCCTTCATCAAACCCCATACTTAGAGCTCATATTTCTTCATGTTGTTATATGCATTCAACGGTCTGACCTCAAGACAAATTCCCCTCTCGTCAAAGCCATTTTCCAGTTCAGTCTGAAGCCTCTAACAAAAATGTCTTTTTTCTTGCATTCTTATGTTGTTGGTTTTTTTTTTTTTAATTTTACTTCCATTTATAACAAGGTAAAAAGTTCTCAGCTTAAATTATGGACAAATCCTACTGTTAGAAAAATGAGTGCAAGAATTGTTTAGCTAAATGACTGATTCACTAGGCAGGAGATAAGAGGAGAGTCACCGGAAAAGTCTAAGACAGTTGTGGCAAACCTATGGCATGCAGACCACAATTGCTATGCAGTGTTTCATCAGGAGTACACAAACAGGGCCTCAGCTCCAACCCTGGCTTCAGCTAGCTGCTCCTGCTGCCCAGGCAGTGGGCTGGTCTGGTAATGTTGGTTATTAAAGACTAGAGGAGAGAAGAAGGAACAAGGGAATAGTCATGGTGTATAGAGAGGGGTTGAAGGAAGATACTTGATGTCAAAGGGAGAGCTCATCCCCCCTGCCTTTATCAACTGCCAGATTAGGTGTGGTTGACAGGACCCTGGCAGGGTTGCCATTTCAGATACATACCAGCTGGTAGGTACAGCTCTGTAAGGAGAAAGGCTACTGAGGGCAGATGGTCAGAAAATATTCACCTTCAACCTCTAGGTCAGTGTCAGAGCCTTGTGTGGCCTTCTCTGCTGAGGCACCAGCCAGTAACACAGACTCCGGAGACTCACTGGTATGGGATGTCTCTTCTTTCTGGTCTGTCATGAAACCAAACAGATCCATTTTGTCAATGCAAGCCCAGCGCAGATGTGACTCCCTGGATGTGAAAGACATCCCATCACTCTCACTAAAGACTGTGCCCCTCTTCAACATGCTGTGGATGCACTCCTTCCCCAGCCCAGCTTCCTGCCCACCACTCCTTGTGCATTGTACACATGTGGTGATGGCCCTGGTGTGGGGACTGGCTCACACTGGGGCTACAGGTCTGCAGACTGGACATGGTTTGGCAGCTTTTGGAAAGTGCCCTCCCCAAATCCAGCATGCAGCCCGTGTTCAGGGGACTCACAATTCTCCTGCATTAGGTCTTTGTTCCTCATGAGCTGCCTCTCCCTCCTCAATTTCTGAGCCCACTAGGCAACAGCAAATTTCCCCTCCCCGTCCATTTCCTACAAGCCTACATGCCAAAACCGTGCCAGTTCCTCCTAGCTGTCCTGAACTGACTCACGCTTTCCCAGGCGTGGGCAGGACACAGTTGGCTGACTCTGCTATCAGCCTGGGAATGCTTTGTAGTACTCTTCAAGCTGGCAGAAGAGAAAGCTTTTGGATGCTGTTGCACATAGGGACTGAGTGTAACCAGACCCACTGGAAGTGATAAAGCTTCTCTTGCCTAAGATTCAGAATTTCTTTTATAGTTAGAGAGACGGAGAATTTGGAAAATTCCTTTCTAAGAGGAATAAATACATACCAAAATAATGAAGAATGATTTTGCCAAAATGATTCCTGGCTAATAACAAAATACATACTTTTTTCCAACTCTGAATCTTTCTTTTGATCCCCTGTCACTGCTTTTACTACTTTCTTCTCTTACTCCTTTTTTCCTTTTATAGCTCCAGGCTAGTGACCTGTAATTTTGTACCCTTCTTGGATGTCACTTAGCATTGATGTGTGACGTGGAGCTTGCAGTTTGGCTGTTCATGCAGATTTGTGTGGGGGAAAGACTGGCCAGCTGGCATCCACATCACCATATTTCAACCAGCCCTGCAGCTGCAGCTCCTACATTAAGACCGTTTCCTTCTGCCAGACTTTATTTGTTCAAATGATGAGTTTACTTGCATTACTTTAGCACAAGAAAGACAAAAGAAACAGTAAAAATAGGTCTAAATCCTATCTAAAGAGCTCATGAGACAAGTAGAACCAAAGATTTGGGACATTATGATAGTAGCCACTGATCCTCTTTGCTTAATGGCTCTACAATGCTGGACATCCTGTTCCACTCTGGGGAACAGACTGTCTATGCTATACAAAACCCAGCATTATCTTCTGATAACGTGGCTGTTGTGCCCAGTACATCAGCCATCCTGCAGCATGTGGACTGAGCCTTCTGAGGTAGATCCAGAAGTGTTCCCTACACCCCTGTGGAGCTGTAGTTGGCACTGATACAGAAAATAATACTGTTACTCAAGCAGAAATATGAAAAGCACTGAATCATTGTTATTGGTGTTAAAACCAATGCAGTGGAAAGTGATGGGTCTGAAGACTCCTTTATCACCCTCTCCTTTTCCCAGGTGTTGGGGCTGCAGATACAGCTTTCTGGTCAGATTGCCTCATGCACAGCTTGTACCAGTCACAAACCAGGAGCTAGGAGGGGTGTTCTTTCCATGGTCTGATGTGCGGTTTACAAGGATGCATCCAGATAACTGCAACTCCCTTCTCTCGTGCAAGGTTAGCAATGTCTGTTCTCTGGGTACGTTGCTTTATGCTGTCCCCTCATTTGTGTTGTACAAACATTTGATAAATCACACTATCAGTTTTTTCTTCAGTAGCTCTGTGGAGTAGCAAAAATGTTTATCATCTTTTGCCTCACATTGCAACAAAGTCCTAGTTCATGCTGCTAAACTAATGAAGTGTTTTTTCTTAGAATCACTACTAACAGTGATGGACATGAAGGTTGGATGAAGATTTTAAAAAATTGTTCTCCTTCTCTGCCAGGATTAAATCTAATCGATATATACTAAGGAATTTCAGCTGTCAAAGAAAGGTACCAAGTTTGTCCTCTCTTCTTTCATTCTCAACGTCTGGCATAAGAAATACATCAGAATAACAGCTCAACTGGGGCAACACATAAAATGGAACATAGCATTTTGCAGTATGCAGACAAAATTATACTAATGCAAATGCTCCAATATAAGTATGTTTTTACAGTCTGTAAGGAATCAATTATTTCAGTGATGTGTCAAACTATATCATACTAACTTGGGAGCATTAAGTGTTGAAGGAATCTATGCGGAAACAGCTATGAGACATGTGATTTTGTACCTAAGCAAAGTCTAAGCAAAGTACTTAGGAATTAATATCCTACATGTTGTTGTTTATTGAAAAATTGAGAAATTAGGTTTATTATGGTTTGGAAAAAAATTGTGTGTGCTTTAGCTTGGTCAAGGGTATCAAATCTTTATCTCCTATTTTAAGTCATGCCACTGGATATCAAAAGACTTCTAGAGAAATGATAAAGAAATAGGTTTGATATTTGTGGAAAAAAAAAAAGATTTTTTTCCTCCCTCCTAACATAAATAATTTAGACCAAGGAAAATGCAAAATATTTTGCCTCTGGAATAAGGTAGGATTAACAATTATACCATTATCCTCACTGCTACTGTCATTCAAATTCAGCTAGCATTTTACCCACAATTATTTAAACCAATACGTAAGGCAAAATGGCAACCAACTATTAACTGACCAGGTATTTCCTACCTGGTGAGTATTTCCTACCTTCCTACCTTGAAGTGAATACTGTCAAAAACCCATGAGAAAAACTAATTTTAATATAATCGTTTGGGCTTGATAGCAGGTAATTAATTATGTCAGATCCCACTTAAGGAGTGAAAGTTTCAAGAGTTCACAGCCAAGAACAGAAACCTTGTTTGCAGAAAAGCTATCTAAAAGGCACTAATCCCAAATAGGCAATACATTATTACTGCTGGATCAAAAAAAACCCCAGAGCTACCTTTACCGAAAAATAAGAAAGGATATTTCGACAAATGTCATTTTGTAACAATGGAAAATATTCTGATGAAGGATCTCATCTATTACAACATCCATTAGGGAAAATTATCATGTAACACTTCATAAATTGCATTATACTCTATTTTAAAACAGAAAAACAAGAACCAAAGAGAGAAGTTGTCCCACATATCTGACTACCTTACACTAGTTGCATTATCAAGGAAAATAAGAAATTAATTTGTAATGACTAACAGGCTAAAGGAGGCTTTGAACTTTGAGAGGAACTGTTATGCTAAGCTAGGAAGTCAGGCCAAAATGTTGCGAGCAGACCCAGAGCCTGACTCTGTTGTGTACAAGCACTGCCTGACAACAGCAGGTTCAGAAAACTCTTCTGCCCCTCATGTCCTGCCTGTCCTTCTGGGCAATGGATCTGGTCTCACAAGGTGCTGAGCTCCAACATCTCATGTGGGAATTAGGGGCAGCTGGGTGGAGTTGCCTGGAAGCTAGTGCTGGCAAGCCTGCTTCTGATGCATTTTACTTTTTCTGAGCTGATCCTGGATGGCAACTCCTCTCTCAGGGCACTGGGACCCCGCTTCTCCTCATTGCTGCCTGGCCTGGGGCAAGGAAGCCTTCCCACCTGATGAACAGCCTGCAGCAACCTCAGTCCCTCTTGAGTGCTGGAGATTTTCCTTTGGCCATTTCTGGCTGTTTCTGAAGTGAGTTTGGTAGTAACTAAACACCGCACCTGCGCCCTTCTCAGACTCATTCTCCATGTCACCACCAGTGAGCGGCAGGTTCATTTGCTTTTCGTGTTCTGGAAATGAAGAGTTCACAGCCATCTTCTAGAGCCTGTAAGTTCCTCACACCTATACACAAAAAGCACAGCTACTCAGCTACAATAAAAAAATCTCCATGAGGAATGATGCCACTTATAAGATCTGTGTTCTTGCTTTATAGTGCTTGTGGACAGGAGAATCCTGCTGCAGGGGCTGTCCAGGTGTCATGAGAAAGCCCTGCGGAACCTGTGGCCACCCTGTCCCCCATCCTGCCAGCACCACCCTTCTGTGACCTCGCCTGCATCTTCTGACTCTGAGGGGTGACATTCAGTGCTGGAAACCCCGTTGCCCTGGGATCCCATCGACTCCCAGAGAACAGAGGAGGGTTTGGCTGTGAGACCTCACCCAGATGTATCGGAGAGTCGTGCCAGGCTGCTGGTAAGGGTTTTCCCCTTTGAGTTTGTATTCCAGTTCATACATTTTCATGAGAAAGCCAGGCTGCTGCAGTTATAGTCTTAAAGGAGATGAGGATTAAAGTGTATTTGCCTTACTGGTCTTGAACACATTCAGACTTCTCTACTGCCAAATTCCCCGCCCATTTGGTAATGAAGTTGTGGCTTGTAAACATGTCATCACTTAATAGGGCCTCAAAGTGAGCCTCATTCAACTCACCAGCTAATGTTGGCACCAAAATTGGTTCAGTACTTATTATTTTACATCTGTAAAAGGTTACTCTGTAACCTTTCCTAAGGGGCTAAAACCAAAATTGTAACAGAAAAGGCTTTCTGATAAAGTTGAGCAGAACTAATACATACACTTAGAAATCTTTCCATTATGGGCGATGCTCAGTGAACATACTCTCTTGTAGAGATTTTGAAGTTTATGTAGCCTACACAGCGTATTATGGCCTATACAGAGAGGAAGAAAAAGCTCATTTCCCTAAGCATAGGTTATTTTTAGCGGTTTTATTCCCCTAGGTTCTACATAGACCTCTCAAGTAGTCTAGTCATTAGAGGCCATGGTAGAGTTATATTCGGATATAAAACAAAATGCCCCAAAAGCCAGTGGAAGGTTTAACCCTGAAGCAGATGACCGTTGTCAGCTTTGAGTTTATTGCCAAAGTTTGTAAATACTTTTTCTACTGTAGGCAAAACAACTGTGGCTGTCCAGATCCTTTCTTTTTTGTGGCACTGGCTAACATTCTTCTCCAATTTCAGTCTGATTTTCCTGATGTGGGTTGGGTCTGAAGATACTTTCTTAGATCTTTCCTTTCTAAAGATAGCCTTGTTTTAAATGCCCCAGTCATCAGCCCTTAATGTTGCAGATCCTTCTTCTGGAGAGCACCCTCCATTTTCTGACTAGAAACCGATGATGGTTCCAGAGGTTTGCTTATTGCAGCAGGAGATGGAAGACCACAGTCCAGTTCTGTGTTTAGCCAGAGACATCTCTGGGATTTGAGACGTCACTGTGTCTATGGTCTGTGGTGTTTTATAACTGGAGATTTGAAAATCAGACTGGCAGGATTATTATTTATATACATTATAACCTCTGCTCAGATCCTAGCTGTGGACACCCATTGAGTTAATTACCATACACAAATAGGGTAAGAGGCAGGTTGTACTTCAAGAAGTGTTTTGTCTAAGTATAACCCATAGGACATCAGCTGGTTCAAGGGAACAGTTTGGCAGCACTCGCAAAAGTTGTGCATGTCATGAGTCTTGACTTCATTGCAAGTACCCATCTTAAAGAGGGTTTGGAAGGAGGCTACTGGGATCATACATTCGAGGTATGTATTTGGTGTAAAAAGCAGTAGCGGTGCTCAGTTTGATGTGTTTGCCTTTAGATGTTGTACACGTTTGAATGTGGAACGAAGCAAAACATTAAAAACGTGGACTTCAGCCAGGACTTCAACGTGTGACAGGTCTCAACTTGCAAAGGCCACAATGTGCTCATAGCCAGGTGAGAGGGAGCGATTTTGCAGAGTCGTGATGACCCGTGAGCAGCACACCAAGGGAAAGCACACTCCCACATGGCTATTTCAGCCATCCCCAATGGCATTTGTCTACACAGAAGTTGTGCTCTGCAAAACCTTGACTGTCAACAACTGTGCTTGCAAAGCCTGTGTAATGGGACTTCATTTGCTCGGTGGCTTTCCAGGGGAAAAAATTCCTGGACCCTTTCCTTTCTATTTGGATTTCTGGGGAAGGGGGGTGGGGGTGTGTGTGAAAACTTTTGTTTGAAAACACAAATTTCACGTGCTTAGGGCGACAGCTCCTGAGGCCCGCGCACCGCTGCCCCGGTGTGGGGCAGGAGCGCAGCGGGGGCCGGGGCCCTGGGTCGGGGCTGCGCCCCTGCGCCCCACCGCGGGACGGGCCCGGCCTCACCCCGCCCGGGGCCGTCCCAACCCGCCGGCCGCGGCCTACCCGCGGGCGCACAGCCCCAGCGCCGCGCAGGAGCAGGGCCGGGCCCGAGCCAGCCCGGCGCGGTGAGTGCCTGCGCGGCGCTGGGGCTCAGGCCGAGGCCGCGCCGTAAGGGCGTTGCTGAGGCGGGGCCGAGCCGCGGGCGGTGGAGGCCGGGCGGTATGATCGGCACCGTGCTCTGCTACGTGCTGCTTCCGGCGGCGCGGCTCCTCCGGGCCCTCCGAGGTAACCTGGGCGGGCGGGCGGCGGGGGCCCCTTCGCCTCCTCCCCGCCCCAGCCCGAGGGCTGGAGGGGTCTCGGGGGCTGGGGGCCAGGTTCGGCCCGGGCGCGCCGTGGCTCCCCGAGTTCCTTCGCTCGGGCAGCGGGGGGCGGCGCGCGGGCGGGGGCCGGGGGCTGCTGGCCGAGGGGGCGCGGGCATCTGTGCCGGGCCGGGGCGGCGCGGGGGGCTGGGGTTTTGAAGGAGGCGGTCGCCGACTGTTGTGCTGCAGTGGCAGATGCAGCGTGCGCGGAGGCCCCGGCCTCCTGCCCCGGACCTGCGCTGCAGGTTTGGGAAGGTCTTTGGAGGCGGGCTGCTCAGAGGTCTGTCACTCCCCGAAGACCTGCGGGTGACTCATGGATGGACTCTTGCTTTGCGTGCATCAGTATTTCGCTTGGTCTCCTAGATCCCGCTGCTACTTCAGAGTCCCTGGTGACTCTGCTGATGTAAAGCCACCCCCACCCCACCCGCCTGAACCTGTCCGCAGGCCCGTGGCAGCCAGTGGCATGCTGTGGTCATAGTGAGCAGCTGGCTGACTCCTCTCAAATTCAGCTCCTATCCTGTAGTAACAGGCTCTTGTAACAGCCGTGCCTGGCTGGTGGTGTGCGAAAATATTACCTTGGTGCATTGGCATCTCTGACGTTCATGAACTTAATTACAAAACTACTGGGAGGAGTGTGATTCTTAAAGCTCCATTTCTGACACATACAGAAAGCTTTGACATGAAAGATACAGTGAAAGCATACATGAATGTTGCTGACTCCTGTATGTTACTCCTCTGGCTGACTGATTGTCACAGGGATACAGTAGAGAAAAGTGATTTGTAGACAACAGAAAGTGCTAGTCAACAGTAGGGACGAGTGTCTGTGCAGAATTCACAGCAAAATGTAAATGCCGTCATCTCTTATATAGATGTAAGTGAAAAGAGTCCCTGTCGTCTTCTACTTTACCCCCCCCCCCCCAATATTAGTATATTCAAGTGTTACATTAACAGCAGGGTTTTAAATTTTTTTTTACCACAGATGCCAGTCATCAGGTGATCTTCTGTGCATATATTCTCTCTATTAAGGCTTTTAACTGCACATGTTGGTCCCTCTGTGTCTTTATTTTTCATCTCCTAATAACAGAACAGTTTTTCTTCTACAACACATTCTTGCGATATATTAATTCCTCTTGGCTGAGCACTATTTTCTTACTCAGTCCCTGGAAAGAGACTTGATCCAAGTGGTTGTCTACAAGAACTTGGCTTCTTAGCCCATGCACCCCATCAGCTAACTTCTGCAAGAAGACTGTACCTTTGGATGTGTTGCTGAGAGCTAATAGTTTCCACAAGGCCTTTTAGCTTGGCTGACTGTGGTGCTGCATAGGTTAGAACTGCATTCCCTAGAGTTGGTAAAGCCATCGCCATCCTGTACAGTTTCAGTGAGTCTGACTGACGTAACTACAATTGGACTGTGGCCTAACATTCAGGAAGAGGCAAGGTAAGTTATTCAGACTGTAACTTTTTCATTCAGAGAAGTAATTTGTTTGGGTTGCTATACTGAATGGTTGTATTGCACAGAGGTACAGCAAATGCATAGGAAAAAGAAAAGAGTGAGTGAGAGGGGATTTCCATCTGTCTTATGTTCATTTTATTTGTTTCTAAATGGCAGATGCTTTCTTTACCTGTCGAAAGAATGTGCTTCTGGCGAAGAGCACGTCCACCCAGATAGAAGGTGTCTTTGCTGCAGCCAGAGGAAAGTCGGTCCCAGAAGAGCAAGAAGCCCTTCTCCAGCAGTGGCTGGAGGAAGGAGCAGGGAATTTGCCAGCCAGTGAGAGTGTTCCAGCAGTGGGGAAAGTATCGGTTACGTTCACTAGTGACTGGGTAGAAGGTTCAGAGCTATTGATGACTAGCCTTAGTGACCTCAATTCGGCTCCGGAAGTCACCCGGTGTGCTGGTCAGCAGCTTACAGAGCTACACGCCTTGGCTTCTTCAGAACTGCACGATCATCCAGTGACTGAACTGGCAAAATTACCAGCAGAGGAAACTGTGGCTGTAGCAGGCAGTGCCCCTCAGGCAGCAGTGGTGCCTCAGACAGACCACCAGATAGCTGGCTGTGCTGCTGTCAAGGTAGAAGTGCAGAATGAAGACCCAGCTGTGCTGGCCTGGAGTTTAGCGCATGATGCAGAGACGGTGCCAACAGAGCCCCCAGCTTGGCCCATTCAGGACACGGTACAATTTTGTCCTCTCCCAACAGAGGTACCCTACCATGGTCAGTAGTAACAGCTCTGAATCTAATGTTTGGTTTGGGATTTGCATTTGTAGTGAATGCTGCAGGGTTATTGTGTCTGGGCTTGCTGTCAGTGAGACACTGATTGTATCTGTCCATGCAGAATTGACAGGATCTGCTAGTGAAAACTATTAAGTGAGTTTTTGCTGAGGGAGGGCTGGTCACAGCTAGTAGTCTGTGTGCTGTTAGGCTGTCTGGTCTGAACATTAATATACGTTCATTTCCCAGGAGCTATTCCCCGGTGCTGGCTTGATAATATGAAAAGCACCCAAAAGCTGGTCAAGTGTTTCAGTATGCTTGACTCTGGTCTTCTCTTCTGCCATCCCCATTGACAGCTCTCCAAAGGCATTCAAACAGAGCTCCTGGAAACCAGAGTGGGTGAGGGTTTGCTCAGAGGCTAGAACACCTTAGCTTGGAGAATGAGAATGGCTATTTTCTGGGTCCCAGGGGAACAAAAGTATCAGCAGGGTATCCAGCATGGCTGTAACTTCGCTTTTTGTCTCTTGCATATAGAGGTTTTATGGAGAGACTGGGAGGATCTTTCTGTCCAGCCCTGTGCGCTAGAGCAGGTCTCAGAAGACACCCCTCTCTTTGAATTTCGAGTTATGTCTTACAACATCCTTGCCCAGGACCTGGTGGAGCAGGGCCTTGATCTCTATGCACATTGTCATCCAGACATCCTGAACTGGAACTACCGCCTTCCAAACCTTTTGCAGGAGATCCAGCACTGGGATCCTGATGTGAGTATGCGTGAGCCCTTCCGACATCAGTGTCACCAGAATTTTAATTCCTTGTTTGATCTAACAGCATTAAAAAAAGCCCCAAAACCCACCATGTGGGGCAAAGTCCTAGGAAGATACTACCTGCTTGGTAAATGAACACTAATTCCTCTGAGAACGTTTGAGGCCTTGTGCATACATTTTTTTGGTGTCTGTCTTGCTTTGATTGTGTTACTGTAGAAACTAGTCACACTTTGATAAGCAGGGCTTAACTTCTTTGAACAGCAGAAGTAGAGCAAGAAGAGGTAATGTGTGTTCGGGGAGGAAAGAATCAGGTTTATAAGGCAGCACAGGAGGGGAAGCCTGCATAGAAGAGGACTTCATGACTTTATTCCTTGAGTCCTCTTTGTCTGATTAAGGATCTTCTGCCTTGTCACTGGAAAACTGAATGGTAAGCTAGTGTGACCCAGAAAGTTATTGCTCTCTATCTGGAAAGTACAGGAGAGTGTTGCAGTGATGGCCTTTCTGGTTGCAGGGTTGGTATGCGAGTGCACTTTTCCACTTTCTTCCTTCCCCAAAACAAGGTAACTAGCAAATACTGGTGGAGTGAGTGAGGTCTCTGCCTTCCTTCCAGGTTCTGTGTCTGCAGGAGGTGCAAGAGAACCATTACTGGGAGCAGCTGGAACCGACATTCAAGGAGATGGGTATGCTCTGCTTTTGTGTGTCTGTACCTCCAGCTCATGGGACTGGCCAGCCAGTGCTTAACATCTTCAAAGCACTCAGTCTTGAGAGAGCTCTTCCTGTTTTTCAGGTGCTTCTGGCCCTACTTGTGAAGCATCTGTCTAGACTTTACCCTTTCGTTTGTAGATGATCTCTCTCAGAGTTGACAGATCACAGTAACAAAACTGGGAGGGTCCTAGAAGGACAAGGAGAGAGAAAATACCCTCAATGATAAATGATAAACTGTGATTATTGGAACAGAATTTGGTATAATGCTGTACCCACATGTAGTAGGAACCTCTTCTGCTACACAGACTTGCTGAACTCCCCGGTTGATATGGGGTGCCTGAGGTAGTGACTGGACAAACCTTTTAATAGGTGATGGTTTCTTTTCAGGCTTTGCATGCTTCTATAAACGGAGAACCGGAACAAAGACAGATGGCTGTGCAGTGTGCTATAAGCACAGTAGGTTCCAGCTGATCAGCCTCAGCCCCATAGAATACTTCCGGCCTGGCCTGGACATCCTCAATCGAGATAATGTGGGCTTGGTGCTGCTGCTACAGCCTCTGCTGCCAGAGGGCCTAGATCTGAAGGCAGTCAGTCCTTTGTGTGTGGCCAACACTCATGTGTTGTTTAATCCCCGGAGGGGAGATATCAAACTGGCCCAGATGGCCTTGCTCCTAGCAGAGATTGACAAGATTGCAAAAACTACTGAAGGCGGCTATTATCCTGTCATCTTGTGTGGAGACCTGAACTCTGTACCTGATTCTCCACTCTACAAATTCATCCGGAACGGTGAGCTTTCCTACCATGGGATGCCAGCATGGAAGGTAGGTGCCAGCCAAAACTGGGATTGGGTGGCTCTTTATTGCATGCTGCTAGAGAAATGCATGGCTGCATTCCTTCTCTCATGGGGAAGTAGCCCGAATACTGAATTCAGTTATTCAGCAGTCTTTCCCAAAGCCTCCAGCACCGCTGGGGAAAGAAGCAAACAAATGTGTGTGTGTTTCCACCACTGCTCTTTTGGTTTTGCTTGAGGCAGACCACTGATAACAGACCACTTAATTTCAGGTCCTGGTTCTCCCTTGCTATGGGATTTTGTGCCTGGGTGACTGGAAGTGTAGGGGAGTACAACTCCACCAAGACTTACTGAAATTTTATGTGGATGTTTGATCTGAAAACAGTTTGAAGTGGGCACCTATGCTAGAGTCTCTTGTGGTTACCTGTTATCGTGTATCCATGATCAAATACATCCTTGGCTTTGAAGCTAAATCATCAGTTCAATAATAGATGCCTGCAAAGTATCTTGTCGGGTGATTTTTAGCTAACGATATCCCTTCCCCACAGCTGAAGGTTTATTATACGTGCACCATATTCTGAATAGCTTAGTTCATGCCTTTCGTTGAGGGCATTCTCCTGTCTTGCTCATGGCAAATGTATATATACATATACATATACACACATATATATATATACACATATACATATACATAGTAGCTTGCAGAAGTTCTCCTCTGTGTTGATGATGTCTCCTCTCCTGTTTCTGGCCTCCTTGCAGGTGTCTGGTCAGGAAGACTTTTCCCAACAGTTGTATTCACGGAAACTGCTGGCCCCACTGTGGCCGAGCTCACTGGGTGTAACAGACAAGTGCCAATATGTTGCCCTTTGCCAGCCAAAAAAACCAGGTGAGCTCCAGTGTGTGCTGAGAACATGAGTTTGCTGAGGATGGACAGTTTGTGGGCCTTGCTTCTATCTGTTTCCTTGGTATATTAATTACATTTAGTTTTTCTGGAGTCTATTGCTGTAGCCCAGTTTCTGCCATGATCTTTCTCTAGTCAGGAGCTGCACGTTCCCTGACCAGTAACCATTGCTCTATGTATCTCTTTCATATTCCTGGACTTATGTTTTTGTGCAGTTGTATACCATGTTCAGCAGGCGCAGCTTTCAGTTGCAGGTGTTCATGGGAGCAGTTTTGGGCAGTATTTACACACCACTGTTAGGAAATCGTTTGTAAGAACCCAGTTACAATCATGATTGTTCTCTACTGTCCTTAGAGAGGATTAAAAAAAAAGAAGGAGCCCATACTAAATAGCTTTTGTTGGAATCTTGAATGTAGACCTTGTATTCAACCTGATATCCAGAATTTCCCGGCAGACTTTTACTTGAGTTGCACACTAACTGATCTGCTTAGAGGTCCCTTGAACTTGTGGTGTCTCGGAGGGGACCTTCTTAATTTGCTTCATCAAGGTGCTGACCGTGACTGTTGCATTAGCTAAAGGGATAGCAATGACTCTGCTCTGTTCTACATTTATGCATCTGTTCTGTTCCACATTTAGGTTAAGTTATTCCCATTCTCATGGTATCATAGT
Organism: Phalacrocorax carbo; assembly: GCF_963921805.1. Lineage (NCBI taxonomy): Eukaryota > Metazoa > Chordata > Aves > Suliformes > Phalacrocoracidae > Phalacrocorax > Phalacrocorax carbo. Next base: position 13,562,142 of record NC_087521.1, on the reverse strand, counting down.
GCTTGGGCACAAAAATCTCTCTCAAACTAAAGAGGTCTAAAGGTCTAAAGAGTATGCAGATGTTCCCTGTAGATGGGACTTTGCTGCAGTTCTTTTCTTCTTTTAACTTGTACTTTTCTCTGTAGGCAGACGTAAGTACAGCCGGGACTTCCTGCTCCAGTTTCATTTTTGTGATGTTGCCTGTGAACGACCACCGCAGCTGGTCCTCTTGGAAGGTGTGACAGATGCTAAACCAGGTATTAATGGGAGATTTTTCAGCTTGTAACTCTCCTAGCTCTATTTTGATGAAAATGTGAGGTGGAGGTAATGCCTGGTAAGAAAAGGGGAAGGCAGAAGGGTGCCTTCTGTGGCTCTGTGATTACTAATGGATTCCATGAGAGCTCAGAGGAGTGCAGTCTTACCACCCTCATACACACTGACTATGTATGAGAGATGCTCTGAGATTCAGCTTCTTTTGGAGGCTGTTTCTTATAAAGTGGAAAAAAATTTCTTTTTTTCTGTTTCAAGATTTTTTCGGGGGAGAACAAACCTGAAGACAGGGGCCACAACATAGATTTATGTGGATGCTGGCACACAGGACACTGCCTCAGCTCTGGGCCTTGTGGCATGGCTGGTTCTGCTCTCTCCATTTCTGTTCTGCCTTTCTAGGCACCGTTTGAGTAAGCTGTAGGCTCAGGCAAATGAACTTCCTTTGTGAGCAAAGGCTGAAATACCCTGAGCTTTGATAATATTAAATGCTTTAAGTGCATGTCATTAGCATGACAGAATATGACTTCTCAGTTGTTTGCATTGACTGGCTCTCTGGATGTTCCTGTTAGTCTTAGAGCTGGGGTTTCCTTTGAATATTTTTCTTTAAGGTGCCTGTGAGTGGAAGCAATCTGCTCTTCTTGGGCAAAAAGATTCATTTGGTCTCAGGAGAAGCTTCTCAGACTTGGGATGAGCAGCCTGTTCCAGGATCTGTGTAGGTCTGGCTGGAATCTCTTTGCTCCTTTGCAGACTGCCCTGCACACTGGCCCAAACCTGCTGCCATGGTGAAGGACCCCGATCCCCAACCATTCATCCCAAGGTAATTTGGTGCACCTTCAATGTCCCCACTCTTCAAGCCCAGTCTTGTTTTCCTGAGCACTGAATATCTGGCTGAAGTAAAGACTGAAATAGATGTGAGGGTGGCAGAGAGTAAGGAGGGCTCTCTGGAAGAGCCAGATCCACCCAGGGTCGTCCCAGCAGCTGCGCGCTGTTCTGTCAGCATTGCATTGGTGAGGCTGAGAATGAAGGGCATAGACAGGACTGGGTATGGGAGACAAAGGAAGTTCATAGTCTGCTTTGTCTTTGATGTAAGTGGAGTGAATAATTGTGAAAGGCAGCCTGTTATGTATTCACGAAGTAGAAATAGTTTGGACAGTTGCATCAGCAAAGGATCATCCAAGTTCAGCTGCAAATGTAGTACTGAATGCTGTATCATTCTCTTTCCTTCCTTGGTAAACAGTGGCTGTTCATGTGCAGGTCTTCAGGCATTATCCAGCATGGCCTCAACCTGACCTCTGTGTACAGCCACTTCCTGCCACAGAGGGGATGCCCCGAGGTCACAACGATGCCCATGGGGCTTGGAGCCACTGTCGATTATATCTTCTACTCGGCAGAGCCTGTGGAGAATGGGAACAGAGGGCGTAAGTGTGGCAGTGTGGGGCTTGTCCCTGTGACATTGGGAGAGGGCTGTGAGGCATGCCACAGTGCAGCTTGGTGTGGAGCAGTGCATTTTGTTTAGCTGGGGTGGATCTACAGGATGTGACTTTGAAATGATGCACAAAGTGGAAGCAACATTTGGGGAGGAGGTTAGGAATGAAGAGTTTAATTCCTCCTCAGCGGAGAATCTGGACCTATTGCTAGGACTTGCTGCCATGAAAGGATCTTCCCATGGAGCAACTGCCTGGTGAATTTAGTATATCCTTGATTCCTGTGCCTGCAAGTGTGAAACCATTGAGCAGCAGTATTATATGCTGCTCTCTTCTTTCACATCTAGCTCAAAGGTGCTTGCAGTGTTTGTGCAGGCTGTCTCTGTTCATCAGGGAAAGAACAGGAAAGCATTGACAAGCATCCCTCTTTGAGTGTGTAGAGTTAATCTACAGCACCAGTCTCTGGCTGATGTTTCTTTCCACTTTCTTTGTCAGGTCGCAGGCTGTACCGGGATGGAGCTCTGAAGCTGCTTGGCCGCCTTTCCCTTCTCTCTGAAGATGTCCTGTTGCTGGCAAATGGCTTACCAAATCCTTTTTGTTCATCTGATCATCTCTGCCTGCTGGCTAGCTTTGGCTTGGAGATCACCAGCCTCAGAGAGGGTTAGTGTTGGTTCCCTTTCCCTAAAGAAAAGCTGTTCTGAATACAGCAGTTGAGGCTCGGGATTGCACAACCTGCTTGCAAGAAAATTCTTTCCTTGTCATGCCCTGAAAGTCCTTTTCTCCCCTCACACCCTTGCCAAAAGCAGGGATGGAGGAGTTGGAGCGCTTTTTGCATTGTGGGTCTCCACAGACCTGAGCAGTGTTTCCTGTGGGCTTCCAGTTGTATTCAGGCATTGCCATCTCTTAAAGGGATCCTTGTTCCACTGCTTTGTTTCACAGATGTTTAATTGCTGTGGGAACCAACATAACTCCCATGTTTATTTGTCCCTGTGTGAGACCTTCGAGGAGCTGGGAAAGAGAGGGGCAACACTGCCTACTTCTGGTTAGCTAATTGCTACCAAGGAGCACAGGATGTATACACCAATATTGTTTTACACCAGAACAATGATTCTTTTAAGTTCTCAGTGATAGTTTATGAAGTATGGTCCTTCCAGGACCAGTTGTCGTGTTGCCTTTGAGAGTGTTGGCTCTGCTAACTGCTTGGAAATGGCTTTTACTTAATAATGTGCTGCCTTGCTGGTATAAGGGTTTGTGTAGCTGAACAGTTTCTACAAGAAGCTGCCTGCTGTGACTAATGGACCAGGGAATGGGGTTGCTAGGAATGGAGCCAGGCGTTCTACAGAGCCACCCGCAGAAGCTCTAGAACTGCAGCAAAAGCCTAGAGGCCTTGGGAAGGCTCCCTTCCTTTCTAGCCATCTCAGAATGGTACCTAGTTTGGCACTGGTAGGAAAAATATTTACTATCCTCCCAGTGAATATTGGGTGTAAAATACCGTCCTGTAAGGCATGACAACCCCAGGAGGCTATAGCTCTGGGAGGTTCCAAAGGAAATGAAAATGGAAGGCATGTGAGAGGCAGCAGAGCCATGAGATGGAAGAGCTGATACTTGTCACTTGCCCTACTCTTTCTCTATGTCCTCCCTATTCCAGTCAGCCTGCCAGGGGTCAGATAGCCAACCTGTAGCATCCTCTTGCGCCAGACTGAAGTTCATGCTACTGCCTTCTTCTGGAGCCAGTCACGTTTAGGTAGGTAGAACCTGTAGGACTCACTCCTGTCTCTTGACAGGCATTGAGAGGGAGGAGAAGGCTGTGCAACTTGGAGCCAGATTGTCAATGGCTTGGATCCCAGCGTACCTTTGGTGTCCTGTCAGTACTTTTGTCAGCAGTGGCTTGGCCAGTACAAAAACAATAGAACTGTACCTGTTCCTTGGGCAGATTCTCCGGTTCAGCCTGACATTTGGTGCTCAATTTTTCCATGAGAGATGAGGGCAATATTGGCAGAAACATTATCAATCTTCTGTTCACAAATGAGGCAGGGAAATCTGGTCCCACCTCAGGGTTTTGTGGGAAGGTACGAAGAGGCTTAAAATATTGTTCTCTCTTCCTGGGTTATATTGGGGGACTTTCGTATTTTAAATGTTACTGTCTTTATTGAAAAATAAAATTTTTCTAATCTAAGGAAAAAACATAATGTAACTGCAGCACCTTGTGCTCCTGGCTGCTGAACCCTCTGAGGACTTGCTCAACAAGGCTTTGCGGGCTGGGATGCGAAAGAAGAGAGGGCAAATTAGCTACACAAGGTAGTAGTAATTAGGATTGAAGAAAGGGAAGAAGTGGAGCCAGCTATTGTCTCCCAGCACATCCCCAGATCCCAGAGGTGGTTTGTTTGGCATTGGGCTTGCCTTGCAAAATGGTTTGCTTTCAGGAACTCTTCCCCTCCCCCCAAAGAAAGCAAGTACTGTTGATCTTTTATAGCTCACTTCTGTAAACTACAGAAACAAGAGGTGTGCGTGGGGATTGTATTCTGTGCCCATATGATTGTGTAGTGACTGCACATTCCCTTCTTGCCCCTGCCAGATGGTGTGGTATTTGCCTGGTGGTGTGTGGATGGCTTTTGCTACCCCAGTTGGGATAACATGTAGGAGTCTGTATAAATGAACAGCAATCTGGGGGTGAATAAGTTTGCAGCTTTGTTTGCCCTTAGTTTCACAGGTAAGGGTTCTGGCGTGGCACTGGTGTTTGTACATGGGGAGGGATGCAGAGCTGTGTATTTCTATGGCTCTGTTTATCTGACAGTTGCATTAATTTCTGCAAGTACTCTTACTCTGATTTTGTAATTGATTGTATTTGTAAAGGGAGGGGAGGAAAGAGAAATTGGTGAACTGAGAGCTTTATTAACTGCCAGGGTTGAAAAGAGGTTGCCAGAAAGCCGCCTGGTTGCAGATAACTCCCACCAGCTGGTAACATTGTAATAGGAAACTTGGAAGACACTAAAGGTTTAAAAACAACCAACCAAAGGCAAAACGAAAAACACTGTGATACATAGTGTTGGCACTTACAACTTTGGCTGTCTGCTTCAGTTGTAATTGATGGTCAGCTGATGAGGTGCGTGTGTCTGTGTGTGAGAGCAACCCTCCTGCCCCACCTATTGAGATCCATAAGGTGTGCACAGTACACCATCAGATGACCTGGTTGCCCCTGCATTGGCTGAAGCACCTTGCCAATCCTGTGATGTAACTGAGGCGTAGGAGCTGTGCTTCAACAGCACAAGTATTTCTTCCATTTTATTTAAACCAAAGACTTGACTTTTGGGTAGCTTTCATGAAGGCATCTCTCAGGGAGGTTTTAAGGTTCCAACTATATTTTGTTGGAAAATCTAATGTTCCACAGGTCAAGCTAATGCTTTCACTTTCGATACATGAAATAATATGGTATGAACTTGGGAGTGGTTACGTTGTTGAACACTGGATGTGGAGTCATGTGCTGAGAAACCCCAGGACAATGCCTGCAAGTCCTCTGATTCTTCTTTCTGAAGGTTAGAGAGCTCCCAGGTGGACCTGCAGCTCCCTGACTCACACATGCTTCCTTGGGCATTCATAGGTGAAACTGTTGCACAAATGCAGGACTGTTGCTAGTCACTGCATACAGACACACAAAGGCAGAGTTGATCGCTGTGGTTGCTTTGACCACTGTCCCTAAGCCTCTGCTATAGACCCCTGAAGAGTTGGCCAGTTTCGGGAAGGAAAAAAAGCCTGTGTTCTAGAGCAATTTGGAGTTAACATCAAACAGGCCTGGAGATCTGTGAATGCCTCTGGCTGTGGGGAACTATAGGAGAAGTTTGGAGGTGGGGTGGGTGGAAAGAGTCCCTACCTCTAAAATAGCAACTAGCATATAGTTGTAGGGAGAAAATAATGTGTTCTGTGCTGCTTTAAGAGTAGCACACAGTGATACAATAAGAGACTGTGGTATTGAGCAACTCATGGTGGAATGCAGAACTAAGATTCCAGATGTAGCTCTTAACACTGTTTCCTGACCTAAATGTGAGACTAGTCATTATCACAGCTTTCTGATGAATTACAGAGGGATCTGTAAATGGTTATGACAGTGGAACAACAGGAATATCTGCGATACTCAGAAAGGGAAGGTATCATAGAGGTAGGATCATGTACATCATCTTCATAGTGATGTGTAGCTCAGAGAGACTGGTACTTAGGGGAAGGGGTGCCAGGGACCACTGGCAGTGTGTATACATACCCTGTTTTCAGTCTCCTAAGCTGCAGGAACATGCAGCTGTGGAGGCAAACATACTTGACAAAGTCTCTTTGCTAGACAACAGCTTAGATTGCACCACAGCTTCTAGGCTGTATTTAGTTATGCTATTTAGATAGAAGTTAGACTTCCTTTGCTTTCTCAGAGTTTTAAGTTTATCACTGCAGGAGGATGCCCTTTATAATCAGTTTTCCCAATTTTATGGGATGGGAGGAGTGCTAAACAATATAATTGCTGTAGTTTCTTTCCTTTTCTTAATAAATGAAACTTGGCTGCTGCTTGAGGTCTTTTTTTCCCATGCCTTTTTCTTACGGGTATCTCTCCAGCAGCTGTTTTCCTGCAACTACCATATCCAGTTATCTTTTTGAGTTACTGATGTTTATTTTTCTCTGCAGCTGTATTTCTTCAGTTAAAAGCTGTGTGTGGAATTCTTTAGGGCTAAGTCTTATTATAAACTAAACATTTAAATAATGTCAAGCCATAAGATAGTGGGTTCCTTTACCTCTGAAGAGTTAAGTGGGAGAGGTGGGAGTTCTGAAACCAACATTTAAATGGGAATAACTCTTATTATATAAAACAACAAAAAAAGTTTATTTATCATTAGTGCCTGGTATGCCACCTGCTTTGTGAAGCACAGGACTCTGAAATATGCTTGACCTTAGTTCGTCTTCTCTGAGGAGTCTCTTAGAGACTGCAGGAACAGTTCAGCATCTCAAAGAGAATCTCCTTTAAGAGTGAATCAAAGTATGTGTCCTGCTCCTAATATTTGAGAGTGGTGTTGGCAGTCTGAAAAGCAGGGTGTTGTTACAGTGCAATTTCTCCTCCCACTGCCACCACCTCATTAATGAACATTTATTGCTGTACTGTTAGGAATTTGCAGACTTATTCATGGTTCATCCAAATGCAGGTGAAGCCTTTTATAGCTGGTCTAAAGGAGGAGCACACAAGCCTTAGTGCGACACCATCTCCTTTCAATAGGCTTCCTGCTGTGCAAATTGAATTGCTGGCTCTGACCTGCTCCTTACCAACCTGTAGCTGCCTGGCCTGTAGTGCTTTCCATAGCGCTGTCACACTGAAACGTGCCAGCTGCATGACCGCTGCCATTGTATGTACTGCAACATGTTTCAAAGTATGACACCGAGTTTCTGTAGAAAACTTACCTGCTATAATGATAACCAAGATGACTGATTTAACAGCTGGTGTGCCTCAAGGTCCTTCTTTTTGCCAGCTCTACTAGTTTGGTTTCTCCTGCCAGGGCAAGTTATCCTCCAACTTCCACTGAAAATGTCATTCTAGTTTTGAAGCTCTTTTAAATTTTTTTTATTTTTTTAATTTATTTTATTTCAGATCTGGACTGCACATTCTTGTACTCTAAGGGAATAGGAATGCTGTAGAGCAGAGCTGAAAATTTTTTCCTAACTTTGTCTAACCAAACAGAGCAGCTTTCAAGGTGCTGAGGTAGCAAATGGGAGAAGGACTAGACTAGGTGCTGGCATGTGCTACAACCAAAAATGCATTTGTTCCATTCAGTCTTTCCTTTTGTACACATAAAAGACTTGACTTCAGGTCTTAGCGATGTTATTTAGTGTTTTTAGACTTGTCTTTCTAGATGGAAAGCCTTCTATAGCAGTCTTAAGTTTATTCAGTTATTGACCACTTTCAGGAGCTGCTCCTGAACTGGGGGTAGATGAATGCAGTAGTTATTCTAAAGCTATTCCTCTCCTCCGTTTCTCCCACAGAATGAGTTTGGAAATAGGATGGCAGTCACTCTTTGCCAAAATAAAAATATAATCCAGGAAAGCCAACTCAGCTGAGTTGACTTAAGTCTGTAATGGCCTCATACCCAAAGCATGTCAAGCGCCTTTGCCTTCTGTAATCCTGCAGTGTCTGCATGAATGGTGCTCTTGAAGCTCAGTCTCACTTTCTCATGAATGGATTTCTGTATGCTTTTAGGCATGTGAAAGCCTTAAATTTTGCAGTCTTGGGCTTTTCAGCTGACTGGGTTTCTTTTTCTTAAATTTTTTTAAATTACTATTTCACCAAGTTGTGTATCCTTTCCACAATAAAGGTTTTTCACTAAGGTCCAAGTAGCATAATCCCTAACTGACTTAAAAACCTAGAACTGCAGGAACTATCAGTAGCAGGGGGAAAGCCTGATCAAAGAGGGTGCAGAAAGTCTTATTTTTAATCTCAGCTGTGGCCAACTCACTGTTTTGCCATCCTCACTCCATTGTCTAGCAATCACCCTGACCTATACATCTATAGGGGGTTTAGGAGTTACCTGATTTTTAGCAAAATCTGTAAGACACAGGGCAGAGGATATTTTCAAGCAAGCATCTGAGGTAGAGGGTTTATAAAAGTCACAGCATTTTAGTTGTCTTTTTGCTAATATTATTAATCTTTAATAGGGGAGCAAGAAGCCTTTAACTGCTGCTGAAGTCTGTTGTCAGCTCCTAGGCTTGAGTACAGGCCATGCAGGCTTATGAAGTGGCTCCTTCTTTTGTGTCTTCATACCATCTACTAGGTGCTGTGCAATTACTTCTTCTCAGGGCAGAAGTTGTTAACGTCATTAACTTAGCTAAGAGGGACTATTGCATGTGCCATTCTCTTTGGAGTAACAGGTTATGGGATGTTTATTCCTTTCCTCTATACACTGTAGGCTTGCCTACATCCTGGCCCTGGCCCCAGCTATTACTCATTTCCCTAGAGAGAAGGAGTATGTTATGCCTGAAAGATGATAGCTTGAATAAAGTTGGATCCCCCTTGCTGGGGAAATGCACTGAATCTTGCAGCTGACTGTCCTTTATTAACCCAGCATTTGTCTTGAGAAGTACTGGTGAGGTCATTAGTCTGGAAGGCCACTAAACTACAGACCTTAAGCAGAATTGCTTTTCAGGCCAGGAAGGGAGACTGGATCATATGTTGAAGAGTAGAGCAGTGCAAGCAGAGTCTTGTGTTAACCCTTACAGTATTATTTCAAGACTGAAATTTCTGTTGCTGCATCCACGAACTTTTTTTTCCCACGCAGCCTAACTGGTGGCAGTTCAAGAGGAAAAGATGAGTTTAAGCCTTGGTTACACAGCTACATACATACTTTTACACTGTGGCAGCTGCCTCTGTGTGTACAGACATACTCACCTGTTCAGATGATTGAAGGAGAATGAGGGTTCTTCCATGTCCATAGTAGTCCATGTACAGGGCACTTATACATAATCTGATACCATCACTCAAGGCTGTGCCTTTGACTTCTAAGCTGACTGACAACAGGAAAGTTTAAACCAGAAAGAAAGACAGTGCGGACATCTTGTTTTCTCTGCACAAGCTGAGAGCAGTACAGAGGGAATTTTATTGTCTATGTGTCAAAGGAAGCAGGAAGAAGTATCAACATGAGGGCTATGGGAAGTGCAGTAAGAACTAAATCTAAATACAAGTTCTGTGTTGGCTACATAAGAACACAGAACCACACTGATTAATTACAAAAAGACATACATGATATTTTTCTTAAAGAAAGAGACCTTCAATTTCTTAGTTCTGAGCTGTACCAGTGATAAAGATGTAAATGGTTTTGGAGCACCCTATCAGTGCTAAAGTAGAATAGTGATGTGCATGGAAGGGGACCATTCTGGTCCCACTAGCACCATCTCAGCCCTGACCTGGAGGGAAACTCTGCTCTGCAGAGATTATGGGGGATTCAGTAGCCTTCTGGGCTTAAGTTGAGTTGCTCTTGAGCAGACAGGGCCAGGGCACTACTGAAGGAAAGTGGTTGTGATACAAGTAAACACCTGCTCAGAAAACGGACAAAAATATTAAATTCCCTAAGGAGTTTAGCTTGGCTGTAGAGGGACCATCTCCACCTTGCTCTGGCAGAGCAAACACCTAGCCAGAATAGCGCTTGCTTTCTTAGGTTGTTATAAATCCCTAATGCAGGTCTTAATGTTGACAGGACAACAGTGCAAGACCACTGGAATATGTATTGCTATTTCAGCCAGACTTGCACACACAGGGCACCTCCTGCACCTGTTCCTGTTCATTAGGGACAACTCGAAATACTTCATTTAGAAGGAGCAAGTGGCTAAAGCAACCACCTGAAGTGATTAGCCAGAACTACTGGAGCAAGGTCAAGCCCATCTAATCCAGGCTCTTGTCCTCTGGCAACATGAACATTCTTCTGTTTGTTATGGTTTCTTAAACTCCACAATTTTAAGGACAGTCATGTTTCAGTCTATACAACACCACATGTGAGCCTACCTTAAGGGGCAGGCACCTGATTAAGGCTTTCACCTGAAATACTTAAAAAAAAATAAATTCTTCCTGTTAAGCAGATCTGACAACAGCAATACAGCTACTGTATAAACAGAAACTATGTTTCAACCACAGTTCTGGAGTCATTTATTCTGGTAGATCCAAGAGACTAGGTACTGACCCATACAGTAGCACACAGGTAAAACAGTCAACTGAAAAAAAAGCACTCCACTCCCAGCTAAAACACTTGCTAACATACCTTAAGCTCCTAAAGACTCATTTATCTTATTATATCAGAGTTAAAAAAAAGGCTAGTGTGTCACAGACTGATGGACACCCAAACCTGCTCTTCAGTATATGAAGTTTACATCAGTAGCACTCTAGCAGTTTTGCTCACTAATTCATTCAGCCATTAAAAAAATTAGAGTTGGCCAGGTGTCAAGGGACTTGTGTACATAAAAGTATTAAGAGGAACTCTTATTTCAAGGTTTGCATTAAATTTAAAATAGTTTTTCTAGTAGTAGGTCAGCACTTGTTCAAGTCTTTCAAAACTCACCTAGACCTCACATACAGCATAGGCAGTGTCTATCCATTCTTAGTGTATGGACACAGTTCCCTTCCACAGAGTTCAGAGGGACTTGTACTGCAGAACAGACATCAGACCTAATGAACAGTGAAATTTATACCCCAGAGCTACATGAGCAATCACGTGAATATTTAACATTAAATAATTAATAGGATTCCTCAAGATCCATCTTTTTTATTCTGCAGGCACTAAAGAGTATGAGTTAAAATCTAGTTCCTTATTTTCATTCCTTTTCTGTAGCTCTAAAAACTGCAGAAATGGAAGAGACTCATCTCTAGCCTTTTTTCCCTTATGGCTAAAGGCAGACAGACCAGAAGCCAGAGCAGGTAGATGAAGGAGGAAAGAGGTGGAAGTACAAAAGCTTGTCTTTCATTGTACCCTCAGGTTTTGTACGGCATAAAACTGGATTGCACTAATCTTCTCTGTCACAGGGGGATGCTGTCTTGTTTGTTAGCAAGGAAGCTAAGCTTTATATTGAAGTGATTCATCCTGTTACAAAGATGGGTGGAAGCAAGAGCAAGAAGGGGAGAATTGTTTGGTCATTTTCCAGTTTCTTGCACCATCTGCTAAACGGGGGTGATAGAAACAGTAAGGGGCAGGAGTTCTACCACACAGAGAAACATAGTAGAAGGCTTGAAATAGGAACCCTTGAGAGGGCTTATATCTGCTCCTATGTCCATCCTGAGAAATCATCAACATTAAATACATAAGATTTAAATGCCTCCTAACGTACATAATTGTGCAACTAAATCTTGAAAGAGGGTATTCTTGTCTGGCTACAGCTGAGGATTAAGAGACCTTGAACTCTACCTATTATTCATTCCTTAAACATCCACTTCCTTTGGTTTTCTAAGGTAGTGGCCTCAGTTACATCCCACAGGAAAGCACTTAATTACTAGGTCAAACAAAGCATTTTGTTTTAAGCCATTCTGCCCTGGTGATGTAACACGGCTGAGCATCTCTTTTGCCCTGCTCTCAAGAAAGCACCATTGCAGCTCACGCCTCACATCTGTTTTGAAGTTGTCTTCCCTGCAACACACTTCCCCTCCTTTCCATCTAAAAAGGCTCAAGTCTATCCAGCTATTGAATGTGCTCTGTATGAAGCTACTAATTATTCTCAAGAGCTTTCTAGTTACACTGAATTAACTAACCAAAGTAACGGTGTGGATGCATTCTAGTTTTATCTAAGTAGCTTTTATATTTTTTTTTTCTGGATTTCATCCACTTTAATAAAACCTGACATTCAGTCTCCCTTGCTGACTGCTGCTTGTATTTCTCACATGATTCACAGTGGCATATGAACTTTCAGTCCGCTGCATAGCAAACATTATGCAAAGCCAGTTTGTGGCTTCCAAGTGACCCGTATTATTTACAGGTAACTGTGGTACCTTTAGTGCTAACATCATTATTAGCATCCAGACAGTAAATATGTTCATTTACAGCCACACAAAATTGAGCAGAGGACACATCCAAATGGGTGCTTGGCTTGCTACTGCTGTTTAATTTCAAACTGTTGCATGTAGCTGGAGTGCAAGGGAGGGGAGAAGTGTTGCACTGCTCTGTGGAAACTGGCATCCTCTTCTGGATTAACCTTATCTTGGATCAGCAGCAAGTTGTGCCACCTCCCTGTGGATTGTCCTCCTGGTTGTACAGCGTAGCAGAAAAGTACAGACTACAAGGAGAGCTTTGAAGGACAGGCTGCAGTGGTATGGATATAGCATCTTCCAAGTTACATCACAGTTAGGGATGTACAATTAGGAACCTGTAAGGCCTGAGTTAAATTGCTTGTGGGTAGTACTTCAAGGATTAACAATGCTTTAACTCAACAGAAGAGCTGATTTGTTTGGGGATGAGAACTCATTCTCTGCCACCAAAATAGCACTGCTTATATGAAGGTGCGGCACAGCAATACTGCAACAAAAAACCTGGTAGAGCTAACCTCCATCATGTTTCTAACAAGTTCACAGGAAAGAATAAGCCCAGCTCTAACGAAACTAAATATGTAATATTTCAGAAGGTTTAGCAACTTGTCAATGCTGTGATAAAACAAGACTTGGTTTCTCTCAAGGATACTCCCGCTCCCAAGCTCAGTTTTTGCATCACCTAGATCCATGCATTCAGATCACTTCAAGGCCATACTGTTATAACTTCTGGCAACCCCACTGTTTCCAGGCCCTAGGACTCAAAGGGAGTTCTGACAACACTCCAGATTTCTGACAAGCATTACACTGCTTAATCAGTAGTACAACACTTCCCTGAAAAGTGTAGGAAGAGTCAAGGCTGTAAGCAGTCAGAAAGGCCCAGCCCTTTGGGCAAGGCTAGCGTAAGTGGTGCTGTTAAAGACTGCAGCTACCCAAAGAGCCAGGACACAAGCACAGCTCTGGGACTGGGGTGGGGAACTCCTTTCAGGCGGCTCCAGGCTGAGCTGTCAGGAAAGCAGCCACAATCTTCTCAAGCAGAGCTTCCCACCAACAGGTGTCTGTAACTCTAGCGCTAACACTACAGTGAGGAAGGAGCAAGACCCTTGTGGAAAGGAAAAAATGCTTGTAAAACCTGTTCACATCATTAAATCCTTCTTTAACTATTTACTCTTAAAACTTGTACCTCAGTAACTGAAGTGCCTTCCGCAAGCTTTCACAGTAGCAAAGCAGTCACTAGAAGTTAATAGAGAGAAGGCTGATGAAGCGATGACTCAAAGTTCAGGCTTCCCACCAGCCCCTGCCTGCCCTTGCCTCCACTGCTGGGACGATTGAGGTCTCTGTGCCTGTTTTCATATGGCAATGGCATAGGTGTATCCTGACCCACTCAACCACAAAAGGACTTACAGCAACAGCTCACCAGCATTGCAGTGGGTAAAGAGGATCATCACCCCACTGTCTACCCCCTCAAAGAAATGCTTTGAAATAGGCAAGACTGAACACACAAGATGTGGTTTCTCTGGATGAGAGGCCCTTGTATGATCAATAAGGCTGAGCAAATACAGCCCTGTCTCTCACAAGAGCAATGCTAAACAAAGTGTTCAGAATGACAAAACCAGGAGTTTTTGCACAAGACGCAGGGACCATCCTATTCCAGCATCACTTCTCCCTCAGCCCTGCAGGCCTTGCATGAGTAGAAGACTTCTGTGCAGACAGGGAAGAAGTACTGTTGACAAGACACTTCATTTACTTGATGTCAACACAAAAATATTTGATAGCAAGTCTGCTGACCCCACTCACTTCATATTCTTCCTGCAGCAAACTCCCATCAACGTACAGATCCTTATTTTTTTTAAAAAAATACTTGTTTCAGTGAATTAAGATGGACACCTCTCCCAGAAACAGGCAGGTTAATCCTCTGAGACCCATGGGATCCAGCTCTGGGACTGACCGACTAGGAAGTACCTGGGAAGATCAGCACTCTGTTCCACTCCTGCTCCCCTGTCCCCTTTGACAGAATCCCTGCAGCTGGATCCAGGTCCCAGCTGTGGCCAGCAGGAAGTCTGTGGAGCCAGACACACAAGGCACAGCTCTCTTCATACCCGGATCTGGTACCCATTGAGGTCTGGCATGGCTTTGGAATCGGCAGGCTTCTTCTCACCAGATGGCCTGTGAGCGAACAGGATAAGAACTATTCAGAAACCATTTTTCAGTCAGGAGGTGTTGCACATAGAGATGGCAGCACAGGGGAAGGTACAGGAAAGCTTCAGACTTATCCTACACTATCAAGGACAGGATTATTCTGCATCCTCCAGTAACTGTCCCAACGATCTCCATGGAAGAGAATGCAGGTTAGGAAGAGTAGGAAGTCCACTCTGGTACCTCGGATCAGTTTCAGGAAAATAATCTTACTGACAGCAGTGTAAGTTTTGGAATCTCTTTGGGGCAGAGGGCTGTGAGACACCAGAGCTCAGACCCTTGTATAAGGTTAAATATCAGCTACCAAGACCACTGTCTATTTGAGCTGCCTTCCTCCTCCCTGCCAAAACAAAAAAAAAAAAACAGCTGTACCCCCACTCCCCAAGCAATGATAAATTCACAAAGGCACAGACTAGGGAATAATGCTACTGCAGGTCACAAGTATCCGCTGATATAAAGAACCCCAGTAAGATATCAGAAGGATCCAAAAGCAGACAGCAGGGTGGAGTCTGTGAGTAAAACAGAGATGCTCTAGATAGGTCTCCTTGCCCAACAGCCCCACTCACCGTCGGTCCCCACGGCTATTGCGCCGATGGGGGCTGGCCTGACCTCTTTGTGGGGAGGAGACATCTTTCTTTCTGTCCTTGGTGGGAGATGGTGGCCCAGTTCCTTTGCCAATCTGCCAGAAAAATTGAAGAGAAACGTGAGCAGAAAACCAAAAAACCAGAAAACACAAAGCTTAACAATGATTAATTATATAGAAATAAAAGATAAAAAGGCAAGGCAAGTGCATCAGAAATGCAAAAACCAGAAAAAAACAAGCTACAGCAACAGCTATGGCTCCAAGGACTGTATACAGTCCAAGCTAATCACAACTGCTGTACTGCACAAGCATCCGTTAGGGATCACCCTGTATACAAAGAAGAGCCTCCTGCCACTTCATTCCCCCAGCACACCATCAGCCAGGTAAGACAGTGGACGCAGCAGCAGCAAGCTACTCCCCATTTGCTGCTTACCTTCAGCCTCATATCCCGGGCATGTCTCTCAAGCTCTTTGCGGAAGTCTTCCCGGGTTAGCTTGTCTAAATCCAGGATGGAGTGCTTCCACTCGATCTGTTCCACGCTGTGTGGGTCATGGGACACACAGTGGCCCAGCTTCACCTTTTTGAGAGAGTGCCAGCAGCGGCGATACGCCTCCTCAAAGTCAAAGATGAGTTCGCTCAGTGTGCGGAAGACAGGTGCTTTGTACATGAGCTCCTCACGTCGGCTGATGCCCAGTGCCCCGTAGCGGCCTCCAAAGTTCACCCCCAGCACAATGTGTCGGAAGTAGTTCCCTGAGAAGTGGGTTTTGAAGCTGATGGGGAAACGGTCCAGCGTGGTCATGTTGTTGGTGAGGTAACTGACAGCAGCTGCTATTCAGGAAACAAACAATGATACCATTTTCTAGACAAGATACTTCCTTCCTGCTCCAAACCCTCCCAGCCTGCTCAGCAGACTCACCACTGATTCAGGCATCACATAGGCAGGATTTTTTCCCAGACCAAGAGTCCTGCTCATTGCAAGCTGCCCTACTTTCATCCGGGTCATGGGGAAACCAGGCTTGGCCTCTTCAACAAGACAGTTAACAAAGGGGAGTTAATTTTGAGGCAGTCTTGTGATGCAGAAGTTGCAATGCTAACACCTCAAGTGTACTGTGTTCCATAGCTCCCAAATTGTAATGCTTATTATTATTCCTCAGTTTGTTTTAATCTGTTCTACTAGCTACTATTTCACACACAAACTGAGAAACCTTCGGGACAAAATACTCATCAGACTACCCTTCTGAACCATTCATTTGCCATCTCTGCCCCTCCAGGTGGCTTTGCCAATGTTCATCAAGAATCTATAGCCCGAGTGACATACACTAAGCCTGGAAGATAGCTAGGAAAGATGTGTGCTTAAAGATGACACGTCTAAAATTAAGAAAGGTGTTGTCTAAGCTGGCAGGCAGTGTTAGACCTAATAGTGAAGTGACATTCACCATAATTAGAGGTTGGGGAGGATCCCTAACATATTTTAACATAGAACACATGCAGGCAACGTTGCAGTAAGGGAACAATGTTATCCACAAAGGACTTCCTGACCTAAGTCTAGCTAATGTTTTTGCCCCTCTTTAGGTGTTCCTTAGATCCTTCCTTTATCTTTTATTCACTTGTAGAGTTAACTGAAGCAGCACCACCTGTCTTGGGGAAGGAGGAGCAACTCTGAAGAACTAGTTCTGATATTTCAGAGAATTGCTTGGATTTGGATTTTATTGGTGGGGTTTTCTGCGAGAACTGGGGAGGGAAACCAGAGGGATGTGGGGCTTGGTGACAATATTATCAGCAGCCTCAAAGCATCATAAGAGAGCAGAGGAGAAAACACAAGGATAGACAGACATGCACAATTCCAAGAGGAAAGGATACATTCCCAGGATCACAGCTTCCAGGCATTTTATTGGCAGGGCCTCTTTGGTCATTTCTTTGGCCAGGTCCATCAGCCTGCAAAGCGGGACAAGGGAAAGATGAGGACAATTAGAGGGCTTGTGCTATCAAGTTTGGCCAGTTCAGCCCTTTTGCACTATATATGTAAGATAGGTTTCCAGGAGAGAAGGTGGGCCACTGAGGACAGGGAACAGAAGAAAATACCTTCTTTAGGAATATATTAAATCCAAACCAGGTCTCTACCACATGCTGTTGCTGCTTACAAGGAACTCCTTTCAGTGAGTTACAGCAAAGCTGCCTACTAGGCCAATCTCTGTTCTCAGGGAGACCACAGCACTTGGCTTAGTGAGTTCTGGATGGACACCAATGTGATGACAAGCAGAAACCTCAAAGGACTGAGCGCCAGCAGTGCTTGCCTCACAAGGTTCAAGGACAGTGAAGCCCTCTTC
Source organism: Phalacrocorax carbo (assembly GCF_963921805.1). Taxonomy (NCBI): domain Eukaryota; kingdom Metazoa; phylum Chordata; class Aves; order Suliformes; family Phalacrocoracidae; genus Phalacrocorax; species Phalacrocorax carbo. The sequence goes on along the minus strand of NC_087521.1, from coordinate 13,544,847 downwards.
TCTGGCATCAACCTTAGTCTCCATTCAACAAATGCTGCGGAGGAGACATTGCACTAATTTTATAACACAAGACATTTGGGGTCACAAAAGTCTATGGACTAGACCAATAGTAAGAAGCAAGTCTTGGGAGATTCTCAATATGCTGGCCAAGAGTCAATGAATGTCAGGTGCTGACCTCCAGGAACTTATGGGTCGCAGCTCTTCCCAAAATCTGCAGTCAGGAGAATCCCCCTTCTCCTTCAAAGTATGAGGCACCAAAAGCTTAGTGAGCCTAGATTCTGCACAGGCACTCACAGGAGCTATGAAGAAGACCTATAAAGAGACTTGGCTTTTACAAAGCTTGTTTAGGGCAGGACCTGATTTCAGAGTCCATCAGAAGTTCATATAGTTATATTCCAGTTAGAAGCAGGCAGAATCTGCACATCTTTGAAATACATTTACATTACTTTACTGGATTTACTGATTCATGACAACAAAACCTACGCTTGTCCTTGAGAAAGGCCAGACACAGCTCTGCCCAGCTGTGCCCCAGGCAGCAGACAATGAAGTCACCTTAAGTAGGACGGAACTGCAGTGCTGAAAGCCCTGAGTGCCACCTAGACCTTGGCCAGGGGATGGAAGAAAAAGCAGTGGGTATAGCAAGGCCCCAGCATCTTAAACCAAGGGTTAAATGCTGTAGAGGCTGCCAGCACTTACCCAGTCAGAGGTCTGCTCTTCTTAATCTCAAAGAATTGTGTCCCAGTGTGATTGTACCTGGAGGCAAGAAGTTAAGGGCTTGGCAGCTTGGAAAGTAGTTTGAAGAAAACCTGCCTGAAGAACTTTCATGGTACTTACTATTCTCATCCCACAAATATAACAGCAACGCAAGAAAGTTCCCACCTCCCTCTCCTGCATTTCTCCCATTTATAGTCCCTCCTTACTTTCACTGTATATCCTTCTTCTCCCCACACAGTTTCCACTCCATTTCCCAAACGTCCATGCTTACAGCACATGCTCTGCTCAGCTTTCCAGTTACCAGGGCAGAACAAAGTTTGATAGATTTCTGCCTGCTCCAGTCTGCAGAGAACACAGGCAGCACTGAACCATTCATGGTACCTTATTTTGACTGACTGGAGCCCAACCCAGAGCACAACCACCTTAAATGGGTGAGAGGTACCAAGAGGTCTGCCTTCTTACCTTGTTTTAGGGCTGAAGCCAGAGCTAGCTCTGTATCTCATCAGTGAGATTAGATGGTGCTTGCATGGCACATACTTGGTGTCCAGCACAACAGGGATGGAGAAATCTCATTCCCAGGACACAGTCACACAGGCAGCTCTGCATATAAAGGGGCAGGATACCACAGATGCACAAAAGCAGGGCGGCTGACTGTCCTTTAGACAGAGAAGACCTGCGAGGCAGTTTTCTCACCACCACAGCTCATCCATGCCTTAACAGTGAGGTGAAAGTTTGTAGCCCACCTGAGACCTGGCTGTCAGGGTGTCAGATATGTGTGTTTTTAATGAAATGGCACTGTAAAGCCACTGACCTAGAAGGGTGGGTAGTGGGGAAAGGCCCTTGATAACATGTCCATTTGTTAGATGGAGTAAACAGGATCAGAAGGTAACTTGGGCAGAAGAGAAACAGAGCAGCAAAACCATCCCAAGGTCTGCTTCCTGTTTTCAGGGAGCAAGTTTCAGTTCCCCTCCAGAGCTTTTCTGTTCTTCACAAGGGAAGGAAAGTCCCCTTGTTCCCTCTTCTAGGGTTATCACATCAGTGACTAAGGTAGCAGTAAAGGATACTGAAGCTCCCTGATGTAGCGCTGTACAGCTTCCAGGCGCTCAGGGATGGGAGTGGATGGCTGGAATGCAGGCACACTTGGTATGGGAATCTGAAATGGGGAGCAGAACATAAATTACTGCTTCCAAACCTCTCCAGCTTCTTGCTGAACTCGGTAGCACATAGCTACAGGGAGCGTGTTCCTCTGAAACCAGCCCCTTTTTGCTGCCCAAAGTGATGACACCAGGATCATTCCTTTCTTCCCACACCGATAACTCAGAAGGGGTTCAGAATGAAGCACCAGCACAGAGCTGCAAGAGAAACTGTGTGAAAGGGTCCTGCATTTAGCCAGGGTTGCATTGGAAGAATTAGGTAAAATTAACTGATAGGGTAAGATGCGAGACAGGAAACCTATCACCCAAGGGAACTTGGCCTCATTTGAGCATGCAAACTGGAAGACACAAAACAAAAATAAGAGGAGAAAGGCAAAAATGGAGAATGAGTTTCCCCAAAGCCACCAGAGCATGGAACAGTGCCGTAAGCAAGGGTATAAAGGTCCCTCACTGCCCTCTGGCATCTCAGGTGCGTTGGCACTGACTAGGACTCAGGCTTGACAACACCATGACTCCCGCCCACCCCTACCCCCGCCCCGCAGTGTCCATTCTTTTGAATTATGTGCTCAGAGAATGACTTCAGAAAGTTCGCTGTTTGGACTGCGGTCCCATTCTGAGGCCTCAGCTTTATGGGTCCAGTCACATTTTCCTCACCATTTGCTCCACAGGGGATAACTGTAGCCTTGTCAGCAGCTGAGATGTGGCTAAGGAGAGAGAAGGGTCCTGTCCACAGGACAAATATGATGGAGAAGACAAATTTGGTGTGACTGACAGGCTTGGAGAAACAGCCCAGCATTTTCCCTCAGAATAGCTCATACCTTGTACACACTCCTCTGATACCAGACTGCAGCTTTTCACAGCAGTTTGGTTTTTTAGCATTTCAGTTCCTCCTCAGACTTCCCACAGAGCTGGGTTAGCCCCAACTACGAGTGAGTGAGTCAGAACCGGATCATCCCTTGGGCCTTCCACTCCGCTGTGCGCAATTGCCCCTGCAGGCCATGATTTTGTAGCCAGCAGTGCTGTTTGGCCACTCATCATCTTCCACATGTATTTCTGTAGCCATTTACTTCTGTACCTCCTTCTCCTGCCCTGGGTTGGCACAAGTGACTGGTGAACCAGGTCAGGCACCCAAACCAGCTGAAAGCTGAGCCAGCAAGCATCGGTAGTTTTCAGTCAGATCAGTTCCCTGTCCTGGTTTGCCACATGGTTGCAGTCTGCTTGTGCCCACCCAGTACAGGGGCCAGAGACTGCTTAACCTTGAGAGATGGTGTGTTGCTGCCTCTGGAAACCTTAATCTGTAGGTGTTTTTCACTCTAGCTCCAAATACCATCGGCAAGTAAACACTGAGCTAAATACTCAGTCTTTATCAATTTTCTCTCCCATGATTTGGCCACTGGTACCCATTTTCCTAGCACCTCTTGGAGGTGCCAGTTGCCATCTCCAGTGCCTCATTTCTGTACCCTGCTTGGAGAAAGCAGAGGCACTGGCTGGTTCACTTGAAGGAGACAGCAGAGGAACAGCAGGAACAGATGTGAAACAGGGTTTGTTCAGCTGCAGCAGGAGCAGGGAAGGCTCCAGAGAGTGACACAGGGATGGAGCCGTCTCTGGAACTACACAAGCTGAGTCAGTTTGGATGCTGAGAGCTGACACACTGAGTCATAGGAAATCATTTCCAGGCAGAAACAATGAAAGAGGTAGCAACCAGGACAGGCTGACTATTTAACTTTGTTTTATTCCTTCAGCATGGAGACTTTCACACTTTTTGAGTGGAGACAGATGGATTAAGTGCATGTTGACAGCACAGACTAATGGTTCTGGGTAGTTACTCCTCCCTTTACTAGTACAGGCCCCAGATTCCCTTGCACAGAGGACTGTGCAACACAGAGAGCGTAATGGCAACCAGTTCAGCAGGGGACTAGTTAATGCAGAAGAGCCTGCTGCACCTCAAGTAATTAAACTGATGAAAGTACTGTGTGCTCGCTCTCTCTCAGATCTGGGCCTGCAGCCCAGACTGGGCTACAGTTTCTTTTGCATCAGGTCTATAGCATTTTAATGGGGCAACAGAAGACTGAGAGGAATAGAGGAATAAGGTCTCCATCCCTCAGTCCTACACGGGCAGGATGGGAGACCCTAACACTTTGTTCTTACCCAGCATCATCCACTGCACATCTCAGAAGGGCTATAAACATTAGGCAGTCTTTGCAATCTTCCAGAAAGCAAAAAGGAATTTATTTGTAACAGAAAAGATAGGAAATCAGATCTATATTGTTTCCTTTTTGTTACTCTGAAAGCTGGAGAGAGAGCTAGGAAGAGAGCCCAGATTTCCCAGAGCACCTACCTATGCCAGGCTTAGCAGACTGACTGAACATGTCCTTGGACCCTCGTCACTTGAGTGGAGGGGTTGCATTACCCCACTCCTAGATTCACACACCCCGGCAGGCTGACTGCATGCATGGGATTGGGAGTCTGCTTTTAGAAAGGGAATCCTGAGAACAACAGAGGTTTTCATGTACTAAGTGGGCTGTGCTGTACAGGAGACAAGGCAGATGGGAGCAGGGCACAGACAAACCTCCACCCTTATCCTTATCACAAAGTTGCTTTTTTGGCCCACCTGATTTAGCAACAGTTTCTTTCGTGGTGCACATATGTACCCAAGCACCTCCCTAATTGTCCTTTTTCAAGCTACATGGGAACAATGCCAATCCCAGTTGTTAGCCTGACTAAAGAAACTGGATTTTTCCCTTCTCCCTCTATATGAACCCATTAGATGCAACTCTTCTTGCCTTTGCCCTCATAACCACCTCACTTAAAATCCATAATTTCTTAATGAGGCAAGCACACATCACTTTGTATTTCCAGTGTGGACCCATTTGACGGTTCCAGCAGCTCCAAGCAAAGCAATACCCCACCCTGTTGCTAGAAAGGAAACAACCTACAGGAGGGTGGCACTCTCAAGCCTAGCATGCACAGTCAGACAGCTATGTCCTGCCGCCATGACCCAGCTCACTTGATACCCACTCACCCCAAATCTACTGGAAGGAAATTGAGACCAGAAGGGACCTCTGAGCTCTCACACCCCCCATGAAAGACACAAGCCCTGCAGCTGATCTGAGAACATATTCATAAAGTCTGATCACAGCCTCCTGCAGTCATCATTTTACGGTATTTAGTTTATGGACAACTCAGAGTTATTTCCCACAACACCCAATACTGGCTACCGATTCAAGGCCCAAAATTTTGGACTAGGCAAACCACTGTCCGATTCCCAACACCTGAAAAGGCCTATTCACCCTCCAGCACCTGGAGAGTACCTGGCTTTTCAAAGGAGCTAGCCCTGCAGGGTACGCTCATCTGTTGCATCAGCCATTCAAAGAAACTTGAGGGCACCAAGATGGGTGGTGATATAAGCAGCCCTCAAAGATAAAACCACATCCCTAGAGGGGAAAAAGAGCTAGGGAAACAGAGCCCATCCATCCTTGCTGCTTCCTGCATTCCAGCTGTATGCCTGTTGAGCTCAGGAATGGGATCTCAGATTGCAGAGTGCTTAATAGAGTTTATAGATCTGGTTCCCAGGGGTGCTGGCAAATGAAAAAAAAAAAAAAGCAGCAGTCCAGTTTCACCTGTTGTTGCAAGAGCTCGTACCACTTGTGCCCCCTAACTGTAACCCTTTGGCACCAAGACTATGAAGTGAGAACAGCAGATGTACTTCACTTTAAGACCAAAACCAGAGACTGAACACTGTGTTTCCCTCCCCTCATGCTCTGGACTCCTGTGAACTTTTTTCTTCCATTTCCCTCACCTCTCCTGGCCAAATAGGCCCTTTCGGTTAGGAAATTAAGTAGCGCGTGTTCTGATTGATCTGAACCATGTTTTCAGCCTTCACCCAGGCTCAGGACAAAGTCAGAGGAGAGGAAGGAAATCTGAAAAGGAAGGAGAAGTCTAGAGGGGTTAGAATAGGGACTGTAATCAGGATTCAAGATTCATTTTGGTTGCAGCCACAGATGCCTATAACTCTTCACTGCACAAAGGATGTTAGATCACATGCTTTTCCAGAGTTCCTTGTGGAAAGCAGTAGGGATTGCCTGTGCACTAGATAATAGCATGTTCTTGCATACTTCAAATTACCTTCCCAAGGAGGCAAGTCCTTGCTAAAAATGCCTGAGTAGAAAAAAACCCTCATCTTTTTGTATTTGAATTTCCTCTGTTAGCATGATGGGAAGGAATACTCTCATAACCCTCCAATGGAGTGACACCAAATGTTTGCAGTGTCTTTTGTTCACAGAATGCCAATGAAAGGGGGAGACTTTTCTCCCGCTGAGGTGCGACACAGATAGCAACAGTCACAAGAATTCACATGTAAATGTTTCAGTATGGCACAAGGTTAAGTGAAATGACCAGCGGTTCCTCTTTCATAGAGTTATCTGCAGCAAGGCCAGGAAGGCGCTTGGAAATCACCACAACATCCGACCCCACACTGCAACAAGCTCTGCAAGCGTTCGCTCACTCCTCTTAAAACTCTTTGGCATCAAGGGTCTCTTTTCTGGCAGACACCGTTCTGTGGAAGAATGCTTTCTGATGTGGGAGGCTGCACCCAAATTTAATTTCTTCTGGTTCAAAGACTCACCTTTGCCTGTCTCACTTACTCTTCCACCTCAAGTATTCGGACTCTTCTAAATTTATCCTTCCTCGTCTTTTAATTATTTATGCCGCCTTCCTCTCTAGGGCAAACCATCTCCCTTCCAGGGGTCTCGCACATCAGACACCTGGAGTCTGTTTTCCAGCAAGGCCTCAGAAGCAGAGGGTGCTGCTGGCGCGGTGGGGCCGGGCAGGGCCGGGCCCCGCGGCACCCGCCCGCTCTCCGATGGGCCCGTGGCTTTTCGTCCCGCAGGGGCACCCCGAGGGCACTTTTCCCGAAAGACCGCTCCCCAGCGGGGGAGCCCAGCCTCCAAGGGGGGCCGGCGAGCGACCCCTCCCCGCGGGGTCCCGCCATGGCCCCTCTTCCCTTCGTGCGCCCCGCAGGGGCCGGGCCGGGGGGGGGGACTCACCTTGGGCAGGTCGGCGGCGCCCCGGATCCTCTGCGCCACCCGCTCCCCCTCGGGGTGGATCCTGCCCACATGCCGCCACATCCGCTCCCAGGTGGGCTCGTCCACGGGCAGCCCGCCGCGGTTGACGAAGAAAGGGACGCCGCCGTCGCGGAGATCCTCCTCGCCCTCCTCCTCCTGCTGCTCCTCGTCCCGCGCTGCCGCCGCCGCCGCCGCCTCGCTGGACGGGGGGCGCCTGCCTGCGGCCGCGGGCCCACCGCCCCCCGGCATCGGCATCGCCGTCCACGCTCAGCACCCGCCGCCCGCCGCCGGGTCACCGGGGGCCGCGCCCCGCATGGCCGGCGCGCGGGGCACGGGGCGTCACCGCCCCCGCCTCGCCCCCGCAGATATCACAGCGGAGAGCTTTCGGGGAAAAGGGGGGGAAAGAGGCGGGCGGGGCGGCGCCGGGTGCCGCATCAGGCCGCCGCGGCGGCGGGGCGGGGAGAGGCGCCGGCGGCCCAGCCGCCCGCGGCAGTGACGGCGGGCACCGCGCGGGGCGGGCCTGCGGCCGGGGCGCCCCCACCGCGCCGCCTCTCGAGCGCTCCGCGGGGCGGGGGGGCGGGCGGGGACAGCCGCCTCCGCGGCGGATGCTACTTGCCGGGTAACAAAAGCCCCCGCGCGGGGCGGGGCCGGGCCGGGCCGGGCCGGGAGCCCCTCCCCGCCGGGCGGCGCGGGGTCTCGCAGTGCCCCTGGCGGGGCCGGGGCAGGCGGGCAGCAGCGCCACTGCCCACAGACGATAAGGCTGTGAGGCGCCTGCGGGCGGGTGATAAGGAGGGGTGGGGCGGGGAGGGAGCGAGGAAGCGGCAGGGGGCGGGGCCACGAGGGGCGGGGCACGCGGCGGCCGTTTAACGGTCTCCGTGACGGGCAGGTGGTGGCTGGGCGTGGGGCTGCTCTCCGGGTCGTATTCCCCGCTGATGTTTTAGGGGTGTGACGGAGGCCGGGTAGGGTGGCCCCGCTGGAAGCGGGGGCAGGTTTCTATGTGGAGGTAGCTTTGACCAGCAGAAGAGGTGAGACAGAATCGCGAGGTGGGAAGCAGCGAGTGGTGGAGAAGGTAACTGGGGTGCTCCTCTTTTGACTCACCAAGTGGCACAAAGTGATCCTGAAGGATGGCCTTTCCCCAGGCAGGGGCTGGCCTTGGGGTGTGCTGCATGTGGTGCTTCTCTCGTGGGAGGGGCCCTGTGGGGCTCCTCTGCCTGGAAAGAGATGAAATGCACCTGTGTACAAGGCCTAGCAATACACCACAAGTGAAAGACCAAGTGTGTTGTTCTGGCTCTGTGGTCTGGTTTCCCTGGCTCAGTCCTCCTGTAATACTGTGAAGTGTACAGCCGTGGTGGGTGGTTCACACAATGCAGGAGACGTGGAAGCCTCTTCTCCAGTCTGTACCTGGAACAACGGTCGTGTCCTCATCCATCGGAGTCAGGCTATGTCTTGCTGGGGACAGGACTGCTGACTGTTTTCTTGCCACCCTGTAATAATCCATTTTGAAAGCTCTAATATGAGAGTAAAGTGTTCTGTAACTTAGACACTGACTAAAAGAAATGTGTACAAAGTAACAGGTCAGCTGTTGAGGAACCTTCCAAAGGGCGTTTTGAAATGCTTGCATTTAGCATTTCAAACAAAGGGCTGTTATTCAGCATCAGTGTGGGGAATGAGGGAAATACATCCTGGGTCTGGTTGCCATGGGATTTGATGAGTCCTGAGAACTGGGTATAACCTTTACAGAGTCTGGCAGAGGATTTCCGAGAGAAATGTTGCTTCTCTTATAATGCTCTGTGGGCAGATGTTCACATGAGATCATTTCTGAGGGCAAAATACTTGAACACAGCATTTCTGTTGAACTCAAAATTGCCCAAATTGCTGAAAGGTTGATTTCCTTTCAGGAAAACTACGCTAAATGCATATCCCTGCTTCTTCCTTCTGCCTTCCAAACAAATCACCAGCATTGCTTCATGCAACCTACACTGATTCCTGTAATACTTAAACATATACATTGAATAAGGATTTTTCTCTTGAATGAGGGCCTGGAGCAGTGCTTATTTATCACTTCAGTAAAGTTTTTAGTGTTTTTATGGTTGTCTTTGCCTTCTACCTGTGAGCAAGTGGTGATCAGTAGAAGTTGACTCCTTATACCTAAAGAGACAGCGAAGCCTGTGGGCAGGAATCATTTAGCAGCTCCTGAGTGGATGCCTTTTGTAAGAACAGTTCATACCCTACAATGTTCTCTGTCCCTTCTACCCCAGTGGTCCCTGATTCCTCTACAGACAGGACTGGTTGGACAGGGCTCTGAGCAGCCTGATCTAGTTGAAGATGTCCCTGCTCAGTGCAGGAGGGTTGAACGAGATGACCTCTAAAGGTCCCTTCCAACCTAAACCATTCTAGGATTCTGTGACTGGAACTGTGCTGGTCATGCTATGGTAGTGCACAAAGCATGTTGGGGGACATCATCTGCATTTTGGTTGAGTGGCAGATATATTTCCCATAAGAGCACTGGGGAAAGGACAGGGTTCAAAGGTTTTAAATGCTGCCTTTCAATCTGTATTGCCTCCCATGGCTGAAAGTAAGCACAGCTGTCCATAAAAGCAAGGATGCTGGTTTTGTTTTTTGAGCTCCAGCACTAATTCAGGGCTGGGAATTTGTGTTGCCTTCTATACCTCAGCTTTTCTATCTCTAAGTGGGAAATGCTAATAAACCTGACATGTGGCCAGAGATTTTGTAAAGATTAGTTGGCATTTTTGGCATGTTAGGAATTATTCTTTCCTAAAAATGTAAATAATGTGTTATAGTAGAAGTGAAATACAATCCTTATGTCTTTAAAGCCTTAAAATTTATTCTGAAATCTCAGCTGGAGGAAAAGTAGCTGATAATCATCATCAGGCCTTGAAATAAGGCTTGTCAGGGCATTTTTGCTTCAGTTTGTATTGATTAATTGTTAGGCAGTGTCCCTCTCTTCTGGCCATCACTTTAAATAATTTGGCAGCAGCAGGGGATCAGTATTTTAAGGTAATAACATGGCACTACACTTTGTTTAGCTGGGAAAGAGTAAAGCACAGCCGTGCCGAGTGAGCCAGTCCCTGCAGCGGGGACAGAATGTAACTGAGGTGACAGCAGAGGACAGACTTCGCTCTCTTCTGCGCAGCTACTGTTTCCTTGTCTGCCAACGTTGTTACCTGTGGCGCAGGCTGTGTAATGGACATTAAACACTGCTTCTAATTTCTGACAGTAGATTATTGTGGCTAGCATGATGAGGGACCAGAAGACCATTCAATTCTTCTTTAATAACAATATAAATCTTTCGTTTACCTACATGCTGCAGAGGAAGACTGTGTAGACACTCTGTGTGAAGCACACCCGTTTGGTTTAAATGGGTGAAGCTTTGTTAAGACAGTTAAGGTTTGGTGTTAGTGAAAGAATAAATAACATCGATAAAGGACTGAAATCAAGTCAGAACTTCTTTGAATAAATACGTTATTTTATAATATATAAAATATTTGATAAAAGTATTCAAGTGGTGTAGAGAGCACTTGAAAAATAAACTCTTCCTCTGCTCTTCTGGGTGAGTTGGGAGTTTTGTCTCTACTGGAGGGGATCCAAAATTTGTTTCTGTAAACATGGGTAGTGAGTGCTAGTGTTGCCTTTCTGTTTTGTAATGTCTTTTACACTTTGGTTGATATTTAATTTTTTAATTTCTGCCAGTCATTTGTTGTTATGCTGTCATTTTAGTTTGGTGTGGTTTTTTTTTTTTAATCTTCAAAAGCACCAGACTGTTTTTTAAGCAGTGACTTTGTGAATTGCATAGGAGCAATTAAAACACCTACCAGAGGTTTCTCATTCTAGATGGCAATTTTAGGCCATTATTTCCGTAGTTTGGTTAACGTACATTGTCTTAGTGTGCACTGGAACCCTTAATTTAAAATCTCAGTTATCTTAAAGATCTTTTCCAACCTAAATGGTTCTATGATTCTATATAACACTAAATGTTGCTTAGACCACAGCAGGGGTTGTGCTGTCTTTATCCATCTTGGCCTAATTTTTTGGGATGTAATCTTCTCTGTGCTGCTAACTTCCTCTTTTTGCAACAGTTTTGGAGTGGGTTCTCTTTCTGTGTTCCTGAAAGAGCTCAGTTAAAAGCTTCATGTGACAAAACAGCGTCTTTCTGAATCTATTTCCCAGAATTGCTTTGGCTATTTCAATACCCATTTTATTTATTTTAATTAACTAATTTAAACCTATTTTATTTAGCTATTACCAAAACACACTGAATTTCCTTCAAGGTGTTTTACATATTAATTCTATTTAATCCTGTGTGTGTTTGGAAAGCTGCTTTCAAAAGGACCTGTAGTTTGTCTAAACTGCTTTTCAGAACTTTGCAATTGGGTCACCCAGTGCCTCTGTATCATACTGGGTAGCTTGCAACATACTTTCTAAGGGCTCTTCTCCTGAGAGCTGTATTCCTATGTATCACTGATTCCTTTGCACCTGTAGGAAACTTCCTGCAGATTCTCATATTTTCATCCAGGCTTGAATCTTCTGATGGCAGTTACGAGAGGAGGTGAGGAGCTGAAGGGCAGGAAGTGAAGTTTGCAGCTCCCTGACTGTGCTGGGGACGCGCAGTGCCTAGCTGAGTCCCGTTGCAGTGAGGTATGGGCTGCGAGGGATGTCATGGTGGGGTCCAGGACGGCCTTGACCTGCCAAGTTAGCAGAGCTGCTGTGTTCAGTGAAGGAATGGGGAGGAAACCTGTATAGCTTTTTAGTTGCAAATTGCCTATGCGAAATTGTTATGTGAGATATGGTGTTAATTTGAACCCACAGTACCTTGTTTTTTGTGTGGAATAAGTGGGGGAGCTGAATTTGTTAAGTCTAGGGGAAAAGAAGCCTGAGAGGTTACAGTCTTTAGATACAGAAAAGGTCCCTGAAGAGAGGCATGTCGTACACTTCTAGGGTATACAGGACAAGAAGTAACACATCTTTAAAATATAATGAGAAAGAGTCAGGTTATATATTAGAAAAAGCTTTACATAAGGACAGCAAAAGACTGGAAGAAATGGCCTCAGCATAATACAGAGTCCATATCATTGAAAAGTTTCAAGCACTGTTCATCAGCCATCAGTCAGGAATTATTACAGTTGGACTTGATAATCTTAAGGGACTTTTTCAACCTAAATGATTCTATGATTTAGAGTTGAACCTGCTTTTGGGAGGAGGGGGAAGAACCTATATGACCTGTTAAAATCTCTTACGTCCCTTTTTTCTGTGCTTGAAAATCAGTGGCCTAATGTATTGACCACTGAAGGTGGGGAGAGTTTTGGCAATTTGAAAGGCTCTCTAGATGGTGAAGTAAGCTCAACTCGCTTCCATGAACGACCCTTGCTCATACAAACAGTCTTTTCGATTCCAGTTACTGCACTTAAATGAGAGAAATACTACTATATACCAGGGTGGAACATCAGAGCAGAGTGACTTGATAGAAGTTTTCTTTGTAATATCTTTTTTTTTTTTACACACTATGTGAACTACCTTTTTTAAGTGTTTGATTTGTTTTAAAGCTGTTTCAGTTAGAGGATTGAAACTCGTGTTTCAAGTGGTGGGTTTTGTTTGTGTGGTGTTTCCTTTAGTTTTCTCCAGCTCACAAAGGTACTGCCTTTAGCCTGTTCATGCAAATGTCTTTGTGTGATGAAATTCTTGGCGGTGCTGAAAGCCCTGATGAGATCAGTATACAGATGAGCAGTATGCATACGCTGCAATAGATCTTTGTCCAGAGCAGGAATTCTACCTTTGCCCCTAATTCTGCTTTTGCCTAGGTTCTAATCAGGGCTATCTCTGAAGATAACAGCAAAGCTTCTGTTATTTGATTGCAATCCCAATGTAACCTTTAGTCTGCCTGGGAGATTGATTGGCATAGCAGTGCTAGAAGAGCCCTGTTCTGTGGGCAGCTAAGAATGACTTCATCAGAGACTGATATAGTGACTGCACACATTTTCCTGTTCAGGTGCAGTCATACTGATTACTTTTCCTGTGTGGGTCAGATCTAAGAGATGGGAGACTTAGATCCAATCAAGTTATCAAATGTCAGCAAATGTGTGAAACTTCTGCATTTATCTTCCTTTATCATTGGCCTGTTGAGCTGTCACATAAGCCAGCACATTGTGGCATGGCATAGAATCATAGAATCATAGAATTGTTAAGGTTGGAAAGGACCCTTAAGATCACAGAGTCCAACCGCTAACCTATCACTGCCAAGTCCACCACTAAACCATATCCTCAAGCACCACATCTACTCTTCTTTTAAATACCTCCAGGGATGGAGACTCAACCACCTCCCTGGGCAGCCTGTTCCAATGTTTGACAACCCTTTTGGTGAAGAAGTTTTTCCTAATATCCAACCTAAGCTTCCCCTGGCGCAGCTTGAGGCCATTTCCTCTCGTCCTTCTCCATCCTGTCTGTCATATGGCGGATACGTGTGCCATGTGTCATCCAACATGTGGAAATACATGCACTGGGACTCAAGAAGTCTGAAAGGTTAGGATGGCTGGAACAAGGAGAGGACTATACATGGTGATTGGAACTTTACGATTGGACTGTTTTATTTGTAGTTGCTAATTTGCTCTTAATAATAACTCTGCTTAGTGAAAGGGACTTGGAGGGACCATAGGTGTGGAGTTTCAGGGTTGTGAAAGGAAGCAAACAGCCCATCATCTTGTGTACTCTGTGCCACCCCAGCTTAGAGGCAGGGTGTGTGAGACCAAAAGCTAGAGTTTTGGGTTATGTGCAGAAGTGGCCTCTGAAAACTTATTCATCCAAATAGGGAAGAGAAAAACCACCATGATACCTGGGTGACAAGTGAAAGAACTGTGAGTAGAAATGCTTTCTGAAGTTCAGCTACTTCCTTCGGAGAAAGACCATAGACTGGTATGGTTTCACATCAAACTTCAGTGAAAGGAAGTTGAACAGCTAAGAGGTATAAAGTATTCTACTTAGCTGTTAAGGAAAAGGAGCTTTGTTTTCTGAAAAGTGGAAAACTCCAGTGTTAGGAATCACAAAAGAGTTAACACTGCTTTCTTCTGTATGAATGCTAAGCAGACATAGCTCGGTTAAAACCTGGAGTTACACTAGCAAAAAAATTGTGGAACATAAACTGAAGATAAGTGTGCCTGATTTTAAAGTTAATGATCTTCTCCAATGAGCTTTTGGATAAAGCTAGAAGGTTCTTTTATCATAAAATTCTTAATTTCCTTTCTGTCTATCTGATATATTTTCTAGAGGTGGAGAGAAAACAGGGTCCTATCCTGTAAAACATTTTTCCTGTTCCACACTGGTACAGAACAGACACTTCTGAAAAGTTTAACTAGAACCAGAATAATGAATACGCCAACATGCAAGGTATTTATTTAGGTTACTGGAAGAACTGCTTTTAGACCCAACAATGCTTTGTGTGAAATAGAAATTTAAACTTACACTTCTTGCATCCAAACAGGTGTGCTGACCTTGGGCTATAATGTGAGTCTTTCGTATGTGGGTCAGAGTGAGCATTCAGTTATTCACACAGAAGAGACTACTCCCAAACTAGCTAGGTCAGGAACTTATGTAGAGCCTTAGGTTCAATTCCCTGTGCCAAGTCTCATCATGCATGCAATTTGAACTTAAGTCTGTCTTATCATTGACTCTGCAGATCATCAGTACATTCTGGAATTGGTGCCTCTCCCTTTTGGTTTGATCAGAAAGTCCTCCTTGAACCTGAGTAACCTTTCTTAGCAGAAATTAATTTTTCTTCAAGAAATTTCAGTAAACTGACATTTCCCAAGAGCAAAGATATGTCCTCAAGAAATTTTTTATTACCTTCTCTGCCAAATTGGTCCTGAGCAGTTTTCAGTTCACAGCTTGGTCCTTAGTGTCTCCAGTTTTAACTTTGTCATTTAGTGGTAATAGATATGGGTTTTTTCCTAAAGCCTGGGATAGAGTTATTGCAGCAAAGAAACTTTCAAGTGCTACATGAGTTTGAGACCTGTGCTGCATTCCCTCCTTTCTGGTACTCTGTTCTGTCCATGCTTCCCTAGTTAATTCTTGTTTGTATGCCTGCAGCATCCTCGCAAAGCATGAGTGCTACTCTTCCCTTTCTGCAAATGGGGAAATGAGATTGAGAACTTAAGCAGGTGCTTTTACCACAGGTGAAAAGACACCTGAGCAGGCTGTGTGATCACCGACCTCAAGCAGTGCGCTCAGTGGAGTGAGCCAGGTAACTGGTTTAGAACCACCTCTGTGCAACGATATCTGAACGTACCAGTGCTGACTCTGGTTCATGCTGGTACGGCAGCACTGTGCTGCATGTGGTTCCTGGCTTGGGAACTCGCAGCTCAGAGGCCTCTACATCGCTCTCTGCTGTGAGGTGTAAACTCATCTTGAATGACTTGTCCAAGATGACACAGGAAGGTACCGACAGAGCAGGGACCTAATGGGAGTTTTCTCCTAAGCAGCAAGCCAACCTTCTGTTTCTAGGCTACATAAATTTTAAGTGAATAAAAATTCTGAGCATCTGTAACGACTTCTTCAGTGTTCTCTGGAAAGTGGGTTAATTCCTGTAACAAGATGGGTTTTGGGGACTGGAGAGAATTGACTGGAATGGGATTAGTTATGCGAAGGAAATGCTTAGTTCATTTTTCACTGTTGGAAATAAAATTTTGATGGCTCAGACTTCCATCTTGCTTTTCTTTGATGCATTCCTACTCGAACTTCAGTAGTCTGCCCTATTACATCATAGACTGAATGAAATTGTTATACATTGAGGAATTAATTAGAAGAATATTAATAAAATGTTTCATTAAAAAATGGGTTTTTTTTCTACTAAGAAATGGTACATTCTTTTTGTCAGTGTAAATCTCCTGGTTCTTGCCTCTGCCCCCACCCCCTCTGCTGCTAATTCATAGTCCTATTGTGCCCGACTTATTAACTGATGACAATGCAAAGATGGTATTATTTTGAAAATGGTGGGGTTTTTTTTTTGTGCTGTCTGCAGTGTGGAAGCATTTTCTTGTTTGCACAATGCATTTGTCAGTGGCATTCTGTCCCATCTTTGAAAGCACAGGAAGTGTGAGGCAACTGCAGTGTCAGTGGGTGCAGCTGCAGTGTTCCTTATGCCAAAATCCTACCTTTACCTTAGCAGTAACATCATTACCTAAATGTAGAGAATGGCTGAAAAACTCCAAATGCAGTTTTAAAAATTGAGTTCCATTAAAATTTCTCATGGGGGAGCAATTCTCTGAAAAGTAGAAAAGCTTGTGGAGAGAAGAAAACTTTTTGAAAAGCATTGTAGGAGTCAGCAGCATTTCCTTCTCCAAACTCTTGAGTTATAAATTACAAAAGAAAAGGACCAGGGAGGCTGCAATAGTGTCCTAGTTTGCACTTTGCTTGACTTCAAGGGTGTTTGTGCACTTCCTGCTTGTTAAAATATACTAAGTTTTGAAGACCTAAATTTAAGGAGGTTGATGCAGAGCCATGGACTTACCCATTAAAGCTGGAGATGCTCAGACAAGGTGATTTATAAGTGGGACTTTTATTATTAGCTGCTTTCTCCAGTCTATTTTCCAGAAATAAAATATATAGGCCCTTAAGAAAATGCACTTCCCAATATGAATCACACAGAATCACAGGTTGGAAGGGACCTCAGGGATAATCTAGTCCAAAAGCACAGTCTAGACAAGAAGGCCCAGCACCCTGTCCAGCTGAATCTTAAAAGTGTCTAATGTGGTGGAGTCAACCACTTCCCTGGGGAGATTATTCCAATGGTTGACTGTTCTCACTGTGAAAAATTTCCCTCTCATGTCCAATTGGAATGTCCCCAAGAGCAACTTGTGTCCATTGTCCCTTGTCCTCTCCATGTGACTCCCTTTTAATAAGGGAGTCTCCATCATCTTTGTAGCTGCCCCTTAAGTACTGGTACAGGGTGATGAGATCCCCTCTAAGTCTCCTTTTCTCAAGGCTGAACAAACTCAGTTCTCCCTGGGTGAAAGTGGTCTAGAATACAGCTCTGCTTTTATTTTACCAATGTCCCAGTCTTTCCTCTTTGTTTCCTTCCCATATATGCCTCCTTTCTTAGAGGAAAGCTGGCACATTAGGATGCCAAAGACCAGAAACCAATGCACAAGAAGTATTCTGAAGAGAATCCCAGCCAAATTACAACAAATGGAGCCCTACTCTTAAAGAATTTTACAGGGCTGTTCTTCACTATTACCCTGGTTTGCTGAAACCTGCTAATCTCCTAGTAATGATGCTTTTGCATTCACTAATGCATTACATTTTTTTAGGTATCGTATTAAATGTGTTTGATGCTACACAGTGCCATCTATTTATACAGAGGAGAGAATTTATTACTGTAGATTTTGGAGGTAGGGTTGGGTTTACATGGAAGTTAAGGTGTAGTACAAAGGGCTGATATTTTTAGCTGTCTGTGGACTAAAAAGATATGTTTTTAAAGGGAATATTGTATAAGGAATATATTGCAGGGCTCAAGGCTTACACTCGGAGTATAATGGACTCTACAGAGGCTTGGGAGGTGCTGCTTTCCACCCAAGTTATTAAATTTGTTAGTGTTTGAATCGGAAATTAATCGGACAGTTAATAAGTCTGTACCTATAGCTATGGAGGTTATATTTTTCACCTTCTCCAACTGGAAGTGATGCTGAATCTAAGCCTCAGCTCCAAAACACATTGGCCTGTGGGTATTTAAAAGCTAGCTTCTATTTACTTCAGGCTTACAAAGAGGCTGTGTTTGTGAAAGCTCGGTGCCATATTTGATCATTTGTCTCTTTCTCCGTAGAGTGATTATTTAGCTTTTTTCCCCGGGTTAAAATTTTACAGAGGTCGTAGGCACGAGAACAAAAAGGGAGAGTGACATCTAGTGGTTAGTAATGAAAGTGTGCATAATTAAATTTTGTTTCCTTCAAGACAATGAGAAGTAAAGCAACTCCTAATAAATGGCCTGGGATTAATTTAGAATTTATAAAACCTGAAATTTAGAGATCACTTCTGATCAGTGCAGATTTTTCTGTGTGCTGTCAGCCTCTGGTGAGCAGTAACTTTCTTGCTTGATGACTAATTCCAAGGAGTGAGTTTGATGTCTATTGCGAAGGCCTGGTTACTCTCAACGAGTTCTAATGTCTTCCTGTTTCTGTTTTCCATATCAGTGTTTGTTTTTAGGAATATTTTTACATGGATAACCCTTTCCCACAACCGGAATGATGTTAGGATCATATGGGTTAAGGTTTGATTTTTTTTTTTCCCCAGGGTGTTGGAGGGAAGTTATCTCATGAATAGCTCAATTGTGAGGAAAAATTATTTGAAAAGAAATTGATTTCAGTAAAGATCAACTGTTTTCTTATGCTGAGAACTTAACTTTCTTATTTATTGCTCTCCCTGTGGGAAGAGTTGACACTGTTCACTTTGGCTGGGAAGGATTCTAGTCCTGGACTAGACTGCCATCATCCAGCCAAGGTCTCTGCTAGCTCAGGCAAACTTGTTGAATGGATTCTGTCTAAGGGTACAGAGTGGATTACACCTGTATGATGCCTGGTGGAGGAAATGGGTGGTTTTAATAGGTTCTTTCCTTTTGTAATTTCCAAGGACTCATTTTCTAGGCTACTGGACCAGTATAACTAATCTTGCTATCAAATACTGTGGACAAATTCCAGCTGTCCAGTTCCCACTGAAGCAGTAGCTAGATAAAATCTCTATTGCTCCAAGGCAGTGCTTGACTTCTTGTGTTAGACAAGACTATGCATTCAGGTTGAATTTGGAACACCAAGAAATGAGCTAGTGTGTGGTCATATTTTTTAGATCTCAGTAATGAAAAATGTGCCTTCCCACTGGCCTGGCAGGCTTCAGAGAGAATGGAAGCAGACATTACCTCAGACTTGAGAAAGGAGTGGACTCCTCTGAAATTAGCTCAATCTCTCTCTTATCTGGGTCACAAGCATATTCAGAAATTCCCCCCACCCATCCGTTATTGTATGAAGTTGGGTAAGTTGTTGGGTCAAGTTTAGACTAGTGGCCACTGCAGTTGAGGCAGTAATTAAAGTAATACAGCAAATCCTGTGCTCCAGAAGGCCTTTGGGTTGTACAGTATATAAATACATATGTCACTATGGAAAATTTTGAGAAAAGAGGTGGCATTTAATACCTAGGAAGAGCAGTAGCTATGTCAGCCTGTCAGGTCTCATGAATCTTTGATTGGGCCTCGGATACGTTTAGATGAGTCTGCCGAGCTTTATTTCCTTTCAGTTCTTCAGGGGTGCAGAGGGAGAGAGGTTGACAAAGGGATGTGTGGCACATGTGCTGTGTGAGTTAGTAACATATCTGTCACAGCTGCAGGGTCTGAAAGGAGAAGGAAGGAAACAGGTGAAATCTGTTGTGCTCAGAGGAAGTCAGCATGTGTTTGAATGCTGGCAAATAACAGATTTTTCCTTTAGAAGTCTTTGCTGTCATACAGTGAGAAAAGGATAGGCTTATAATTATTGGATACCTCCTTTATGAAGCTATAAGGCAAGCTTGTTTGGATGCAAGCTTTGTGGAGAAGTCCATACTACAACAGGGGCAAAGACCAGTGCCATCACCGAGTTCCTCTGGAGTGGGGAGTGTTATGGACAAAAGCTGCACGTAGGGGAGAACAGCAAAAGAATTTTTCCAAACCTTCAGTAGTTAAAGCTACTAGGATAATGCCAGAAACCTTCCTGACTTTAGCTTCAATGCTTTAACAGGTAGCAGAACTTCTTAAAAATGTATGCCTACTGCATTATAAATTTTCCAGTATGGTATGTGATATGACAGCTATTACAGGTGAAGCCACACCAGCTTCTTCTCCTGCAGTGAGTCAGGCCTCTTAGGCCTGTATAGACATTCACACTATAGAGTGTCAATGGCCTTCCTCCAGCCATGGCTTCATGCATAAAAGTAAGTTCTTTATTGTGCCAAACCTATGGCCCACCTAGACTAGTATTTCTGCCTTGGACACTAACAGCAGGCAGTATTCTATGGGGCTAGGACATGATCCTGACCAATTCACATTGTGCATTCTCCTCATTCTTTCCCAGCATCCACAGTCATTGGATTAGGATCATTAGGAGGTACACTTGTGCCCATTCCTCTACCTGTTTTGGAACCGCTGTCTGTAAATTAATCCTCCTTGTATAGCCCGCTCTTCGCACCTAGCCTGCTGATACTATTGGCCTTCTCAGTCCCACATGACCAGAAATTTACTACTTTCTGTGTTTGTAAAGGAAAGTTATTGCTTTTGTCTGTTTTTAAATCTATCTTGTACATAGTTTGACTGAGTGCCCATACTCCTAATACTGCAAGGTTTTGTGAGTAACAGTCCTGCTCTCACTTTCTCGACCACCTTCATGATTTTGTAATTCTCAGTCGTATCCCTTTCAGCCTGCATGTCTCCAAATTAAGGAGGGAAATATCTCCTCATAATGCAGCTGCTCCATCCCCTAAATTCCTGTTGTACAATTCATGTGCTTGCATGAAACACAAGTGCTTAAATGTGGATACAAATAAGTCTCTCACTAGCTGTGTTTCCCAGCTGTCTGTCACAAGGCAGAGTTGGCTGCCCAATTAAAGCCGCCAGAGCAATCACAGCATAACTATTTTTTTGAGCACCTTCTGTTTGACCTTTTTTACAGCTGTAGCAAGCAGATTCCAAGAACGCTTGTGGGTTGAACTGCAGCAGCTTTCTGTGTTTGTGGATGGAGACTGGCCAATTCACAGCCATGCCTATGGACGTCTAGCTTTTTCTTGGCCTGAAACCAGCTGTTACAAAGGGCCAGACCCTCACTAGTTGTATGTGGAGTTTCTGGTCATTTTGGTTACAGTGGTGGCCAGTCACCCATTTGTACTTTTTGAAGTGATTCTTGCCTGTTTCAGCACTGAATGTGTAGAGTCACATTTTTACTTCTTGGTAGTTAGCACCCTTGCTGTATGTGACAGGGATATCCATGTGAGAATGTGGCCAGTTGCAGGGCACGTACAGGTAGCAGCCACACTTGGAGGCACTTGCACTGATTTTGGCCAGGACGCTGATGCCCTCCATCCTGAGAAGTGAATCTTTAGAGGAATTGATGCTGCAGGCAGCATCTGCCAGCTCACTGGTCTCTAAAAAGGATGGAGGTTACCTTCAGATGGTATGGTACAATAAAACTGATTCTTATATGTTACTATTCTTGACTTCTGGCAGTTCATTATAGATTAAGTTGTCTTGGTTTATTGAAAACAATCCAGATATTGTTTTTAATCATAAATTGATTAGATTTCTTTCACAGATGGCTGAGTAGCTTTTCTTGGGACACATGTTGAACAAAGATCCTTTTCTCAATTTTTAAGTCCTGTAACTGATTTGGCCAGATAATGAAGGGAAGGGTGAAATGTTTAGTTTTATTTTATTGGTAAGAATTAAAGGGTGTAAAAGAAAAGACAACTAAGATTAATGCTTCATCTAACTAAACATGTATGACTATACAGTTCTGGTAAGCAGAAGACTGCAAAAATAAAATTTGCTGTATTTTTTTCTCTTTCAGAAAAGTAAAGATTTAAAAAATGTAATGAAACTAAGAGTGGCTTTCAGATATTACTAAAAATCACAGAATGTGTTCACCTACTCTCATCTTTTTGCTGATTTTGCCATATTCATGTGGGAAATAGTGTAAACTACAATAGTTTTGTGTTGCAGTGACCCTAATTGTGTAAGGCACGGGGCACATTTTCTCTTGCAGGTTCTATACACACAGTCCTATGAAACCTGCAGCTCTGGATACATTCTGTATTGGAGTATCTTCCTGTCTCTTACTAATAATAATACTTCCCAGAGTAAATCTTCCATGCCTTTAGCTGCTGCATTTTCACTGCCAAGAATGTAACCTTGTTCATCCTTTGTACCAAATGGTGTCTTGGAAACTTCATAGGTCAAACTAAGTAACGACTACATATGAGAATAAACTCTCACAGACAACTAGTGGAGAACAAACACATACATGGTTGATTCACCCATGATCTCTCATCTCTTGTTCTCAAAATACTTTCTACAGACGATCTTAGGAACACATGTTGTTGCCATAAACCGTGGACTCAGCAGAGATATTGTTTTTATAGTGAATGATAATCTTCCTTTCCACAAACTCTCACTGTTTCACACTAGCAATGATCTATCTCTTTTTTCTTAACAGAAGCACACAACATTCTTCCTTCACATGTACCAGCTGCTTTTTCTCTTGGATGCTTTACCAATGCTTATCTGCATAAACACAGGGTTCTTTTTCTCAATATGTACTCAGTTATACTCAGAAAGGATTTCTGTTCTTGAAGGCCTTTTTTTCAGCTATCATAGTTGGTGTGCTGGTTTTGGCTGGGATAGTTAGTTTTCGTCATAGGAGCTAGTATGGGGCTGTGTTTTGGTTTTTTTCCTGAAAACAGTGTTGATAACACAGGGGTGTTTTTGTTACTGCTGAGCAGGGCTTATGCAGAGTCAAGGCGTTTCTGCCTCTCACCCCACCCCACCAGCAAGGAGGCTGGGGGTGCACAAGAAGCTGGGAGGGGACACAGCCAGGACAGCTGACCCCAACTGACCAGAGGGATATTCCATACCATATGATGTCATGCTCAGCAATATAAAGCTGGGGGAAGAAGCGGGGGGGACGTTTGGAATGATGGCGTTTGTCTTCCCAAGTAACCATTACGTGGGATTGAGCCCTGCTGATGACTGAAGGTGACTGAACACCTGCCTGCCCATGGGAAGGAGTGAATGAATTCCTTGTTTCGCTTTGCTTGTGTGCACGGCTTTTGCTTTACCTGTTAAACTGCCTTTATGTCAACCCATGAGTTTTCTCACTTTTACCCTTCTGATTCTCTCCACCATCCCACCAGGGTGGAGTGAGTGAGCAGCTGTGAGGTGCTTGGTTGCTGGCTGGGGTTAAACCACTACATTTGGTCTAACAAAACTACTACACTGGTCTACAAACACATCTTAGAATAATTTGAAGCTACAGCAATGCTAATGCTGGAAGGAAAAAAGTGACTGAAGGAAACTGCTCCCTCTGCTGTGTAATCCTCCTACCAGAAGCTCTGCACTTGCAGTATTTATTCAGCTTTGTTTTTCCTATGACAAAGTTATGTTGCTGGGTGTAGATTCCTTGTGCATAGTAGAAATTTTGAGAAACTTTCAATCCCTGGGCTTTTGACAACAAAACACTAATTTCTTAGTTACACTGGTGAAAAGAATCACATTTTAATATTTATAAATATTAGTATAAAATTTAAAATATTGTAACAAAATAACTATAAAGTATTTCAAATTCCATGAGGTATCACATTTATGCATCTTTTAAAAACAGTCTTTCTAGGATTTTGGTTTTATAAGGTGACACTACACAAAGAATTTTTTAAAATTTAAATAATAGTGGAAACATCCGTTGCTTTTAGTAGTTTTTCATGTACAGTAGATACACTGCTAATTGAGCGCCTTTCATGTAGCATAGAGTGTGTTAATAAAATTCCTCACTGGTATCTATGTAGCATAGATAGAGCTAATAGGCTAAGAATTCCTTGGTGGTGGTGGGTTTTGTTTTTGTTTGTTTAGCTTTTACTGTTTTTATTTCATTACCTTCCTTCTGGGAAAACTTGTTTTTTAAAGGGTAGACAAGTGTCAGTATTGCTAGTGTGATTCCTGTGGTAGACAAGGCATTTGAAAGGGGAAGGAAGATGTGCTGGAAGGTCATGCAGCAATCGCCTG
The DNA here is from genome assembly GCF_963921805.1 of Phalacrocorax carbo. Taxonomy (NCBI): domain Eukaryota; kingdom Metazoa; phylum Chordata; class Aves; order Suliformes; family Phalacrocoracidae; genus Phalacrocorax; species Phalacrocorax carbo. Next base: position 13,521,130 of record NC_087521.1, on the reverse strand, counting down.
ATCTCTTGAAGTCTGTTTTCCAGGCAGATGCCCTGGGAAGAACACTGTGAACTCTCGCAAGTTCCTTGTCCTGGTATCTGTGAACAGGCTTGTCCTAGGGGAGTTCAGCTTCAGGATGCTTCAAAGATGGATATTCAGTCTTCACGCTAGTTGAGACTTGATACACAAACTATTGCAGAGAGAAAGACAGTGGCCTTAAACAAACATTCACAGCATCTAGTTTAGTGCTTTGTTTCTGAGCAGTAGTGTGCTTTTAAAGCAGATCTGGTTGCCCTCATTTACTGCATGCTGGTTCATCTTACAGGGTTATTCTGGTGTGTGAGAACCACATATAAAATCCTTTGGAAAAAATGGAACCAAAATCTGTAGTTCTGGGTGTGTACCAGATGTATCCAACCCACAGGAAACCACAAAAGTCTGAAGGAAAGATTGGTTCTCACTACTGTAAAGCCCTCCAGTGTGTCCTGACCAATCCTGTACCATTAGAAGGCTCTCAAGCTATGGAGAACACTTGCAACATAGAATAACAAAATAGTTTGGGTTGGAAAGGACCTTTAAAGGTCATCTAGACCAACCCCCCTGCAATCAGCAGGGACATCTTCAACTACATCGGGTTGCTCAGAGCCCCATCCAGTCTGACCTGGAATGTTTCCAGGGACCGGGCATCTACCACCTTCCTGGGCAACCTGTACCAGTGTTTCACCACCCACATTGTAAAAAGTTTCTTCCTTGCATCTAGTCTAAATCTACGCTCTTTTAGTAGAGAGTAAGACCTCTCTTTTAGGTCCTTGACCTAGTGCCATAGGACTTACTAAAAAGTTTGACCCCATCTTTTTTCAAGGCTCCCTTTAAGTACTGAAGGGCTGCAGTAAGGTCTCCCTGGAGCCTTCTCTTCTCCAGGCTGAACAATCCCAGCTTTCTCAGCCTTTCTTCATAGGAGCGGTGCTCCAGCCTCGGATCATTTTTATGGCCCTCCTCTGTACACGCTCCAACAGATCCATGTCTTTCCTGTGTTGAGGGCTCCAGAGCTGGCTGCGGTACTCCGGATGGGGTCTCACGAGAGTGGAGTAGAGGGGCAGAATCACCTCAGCCACACTACTTCTGATGCAGCCCAGGATGCAGTTGGCCTTCTGGGCTGCAAGTGCATGTTGTTGTCTTGTGTCCAGTTTTTGATCCACCAGTACTCCCAAGTCCTTCTCCTTCTCAGCTGCTCTCAATCCCTTCATCCTCCAGCCTGTATTGATACTGAGGGTTGCCCTGACCCAGGTGCAGGACCTTGCACCTGGCCTTGTTGAACCTCATGAGGTTCACATTATCCCCCTTCTCAAGCTTGTCCAGGTCCCTCTGGATGGCATCCTGTCCATCAGGCATGTCAACTGCACCACTCAGCTTGGCATCATGTGCAAACTTGCTGAGGGTACACTGAATCCCACTGTCTATATCATCGATGAAGATATTAAACAGCACTGGTCCCAGTATGGACCCCTGAGGGACACCACTTGTCACCAGTCTCCACCTGGACATTGAGCCATCGTCCACTACCCTCTGGATGCGATCGTCCAACCAGATCCTCATCCACTGATCAGTCCATTCACCAAATCCATATGTCTCCAATTTAGGGGGAAGGATGTTGGGGAGGACCATGTCAAAGGCCTTACAGAAGTCCAGATAGATGACATCCATAGCTTTTCCCTTGTCCACTGACGCAGTCACTCCATCATAGAAAGCCACTAGGTTGGTCAGGCAAGGCTTGCCCTTGGTGAAGCCATGCTGGCTCTCAAATCACCTCCCTGTCCTCCATGCACCTTAGCACAGCTTCTAGAAGGATCTTTCTGGGCACAGAAGTAAGAACTGCTTATTCATATTCACTTTCATATCTGCCATTAGTTGCCATCCCTCATCTCTGTGTCTTTGCTGCTCCGTTCTCCATCTTTCTCCTGGTTTGAAATGGGTTAATTTCTTTAGCTGTCCTATTTCTAATGCAATCTACCCTGCTGAACCCCTCCTGTCTTCTAGCAGCCTCTTTATTTAAGTATTTGTCCTTTCTACTGCAGTCTTTTGCAGTTGTGATAAACTCCTTCAGGGTCCCTGAAGATCCAGTGAGAGATAACCTGAGACTCTGAAGAAACAGTGCTTTTAATCAACCTGTGTAGCAAGAAGTCTGAAAGTTTCTCTTGTGAAAAGATAACCCCATAGCAAAATCAGGATTTCTATGCCCCATGCAAGCAGGCCAACAAGTAGTGTTATATTATATCCAAGGAGATAAAGGCTCAATTCTTAAATAACTGGGAGAACAATCATTTTACACCAGCAGTATGCCCTGTTTCAGAGATTTCAAGACGTCTTTATGTCAGAACATACCACTGACCCTACCACTGACTTTGGGTCTTGGGGTCACCTGGGGTAGAGTGTGGAAGAGATCATGTTCTGCAGCAGGATCTGGAATGTTTGCTCCAGTAGCTTTCCACGATCTCTCTGATGGCAAATTTGGTCTTACCTCTTGAGCCTGCTTTTCACTGTGTTCTGGCGAGCCACAGAGTTCAGAGCTTGTTTCTCACAAAAATTAGGACAGATCAGTATGTGTCAGTTCTCTAGTTACCCTACAGAGAGATCAGAGAATTTCATTGTATCCACAGGCATTTGTGGCTGGCCAGCTTGCTTTTCTGTCCCTTGCAGAGTCCTCTGATAGAGAGAGGGGTAGTATGGTCGCCATCTACCTCTCCCTGTCAGAGGGGTTCTGGGACCACTTCTTAGTGAGGAGGAGATCCCATTTCAGTTATGGTTCAACCTTCTTTCTTCTCCTCAGCTGGCTTCCCAGTCACTGTTCAAAAGCACTGCCTGAGCTGCTGCAGGCAGGGGTCATTTGAGTGTTTTGCATAGCCATTCTGCAGGAATGATGGGGCCCTCACAAAGTCGAGGTGCCACCCATCAGGGGAGGAGTCTCCGACAACGTTGTCCAGTACCAACTACAGTTGCACAAATTCCCCAGGTTCATACTTACTGAGGCTTTGGGATGTCTTTGGGCTCACTGTGTTACTGTTGACAGCTCTTCAGTTTCCACTGCGGGCTGGGAACTCCTCACAGGTGTACAAACACAGCATACTTGTCACTGTGCTCTACTTGGCTCATGATCGTAGTGGGATCTGGAATGGAAGCGGATATTGCAGCTGCTGTTTGGTCTGTTTTAAATAGATAAATGCCTATCTTTGCAGTTAATGCCTTTAAAGTCATAGTATATGTAATATAACTTCACTGGAATATGTTCTTCCACAAGCCATAGCTCGTTACTTTGAAAGTTAGACCAGGCTCCTCCCACACGCATGGGATGTATCACTACCTTATTCTTATGCTTTTCCCTAGGTATATGCCATTGGTCTCTGTTTATAGCAGCACAGACTTCAAGAATTGTTTAGATGTCTTTATTCAGGCTAAGTGTTCCAGAGTTGAGTCTGTTCTGGGACTACACAGTGACTATTAAGCAGTGTAGGAGAAGTTGTCAGACCTTTGGTCTGACCCAGTACACTTCTTGTAACTTCCACCTCTGCTCCTTTTGTTGGATGAATTTTGCAGAATACCTTGTAGGTCAGCATATTTCTTCTGTTTTAGCCAAAGAAGGGAAATGTTTCATCTGAAGACCTGTCTCAAAGAACCCTTTTCTTTTTAGTCACCAGACATTTGGCTTTTTTACTTCCACTAACATGGAGGTAGTCTTTCCATCTGGCTTTTCCAAGCATGAAAGGTCTACACAAAGGGTAGATCATATCTGTGACAACAAGATCCACTGTCTATTTTTATTCACCTTCCCCATTGCATTGTTGAGGCTTTTACATTCTATGGACAGAAAGAGATACAAATACTGAATTGAGGCCATTGATAATAAAAAACAATCTCACAAAGGCAGATGCTGAGGAAATGTGTACTTGAATATGTGGTTAGCAAAAAAAAAAACAACCAGTGATAGCAGCCCAAGGAGGCACTTAGCTTGTAAGTGGTTTGAGTTTTCTGTGTTTTGGCTTAGAATAGTTCTGTGTTTGCTGGAAAAGGGAAGAGTGAAAATGAAGAAAAAGGAAGACATCAGTTAGTGTACCTGGAGAATGTTGTTTTCTTTTAGATTTACAGTGGTAAAATAATATGTCAAAGTAGCTGAAGGGCTATTTATACCCAATTTACAAACTATAGTCTGATATAAAGGTTCCTTTATTGTTGTATTTGCCTCTTTCTGTTTCTGAATAACCTTCAAGAGTGCAGTGAGTTCAGAACTGAAATAAACTTAGCTAGACATCAACATTATATGGATACTTCTGCTGCTCAGAGATCACAAGGTTATGATGGCTCAAAAAGTTGAATCTGGGACACTGCTGAACACTTACATGCATATAAAAATACATAGGGAGGCATCAGCCAGAATACACAAATACATGGAACAATACACAGCCATTGATTAAAGTTGTGATGAAATAGTGTGTTCTACGAAGTACCTTTTGTGTCTTTCTCCTTAAACCACATCGTGGAGCTTACTACCTACAAAAAGCAATAGATCTTGAGGTAGGAGTCTAAAGTCCAGTAGAGATTCACAAGGTTGGAAGGGACCATCTGATCCAAGCTCCCTGCTTAGAACAGGGTCAACTTGAGCAGGTTGTTCAGGACCACATCCATTCATGTTTGTGAATTATCTCCAAGGATGGACACTCCATAACCACTCTAAAAAATCTTTTCCAGTGTTTGGCCACCATCACACTAAACTCTTCTTTTCTTATGTTTAAATGGAGTTTCCTGTGTTTCAGTGTGTGCTCATTGCCTCCTGTCCTGTCACTGGATACCACTGAGAAGAATCTGGTTCTATCATCTTCACTTCCTCCCATCACAGATCAGTAAAATCTCTCCTGAGCCTTCTTTTCTGGAGGGTAAACAATTTTACCTCAACCTCTCCTAGTATCATAGGTGCTTCAATCCCTTAATCATCTTTGTGTCCTGTTACTGAACTTCTCCATTATGTTCATGTCTCTTGTGCTGGGGAGCCCAGTGCTGGACCCAGCACTCCAGGTAGGATCTCAGCAGTACTGAGCAGAATGAAAGGATGACCTTCCTCAACCTGCTGGCAATGCTTTCCCTCATCCAGTCCTGGAGGCCATTTTCCTTCTTTGCCACAAGGGCACGTTGCTGGCCCATATTCAGCCAGGATCCCTAGAATGCTTTCTTCAGAGTTGCTTTCCAGCTAGTCAGGCCCCAGCCTGTTCTGGTATATGGGGTTATTCCACCCTAGGTGCAGGATTTGGCATTTCACTCTGTTGAATTTAATGAGGTACCTATTGGTCCGCTTCTTCAGACTGTCAGGGTCCCTCTGATGGCAGCACAAGCATCTGGTGTGTGAACCACTCCTCCCAATTTTGTACTGTCTGCAAAATTGCTGAGGGTGCACTCTGTCCCATTGTCCAGACCATTAATGAAGATGTTAAATACTATTGGCCCCAGTATCAACCCCTGGCATACACCAATAATGACAGGCCTCCAGCTGGACTTTGTGCCATTGATCACAACCCTTTGAGCCTGACAGTTCGGACAGTCTTCAGTCCACCTCACAATCCATTTATCCAGCCCATGTTTCATCAGATTCTGAGGAATTTCAAAGACTTAGTAAACAAATGCCAAGAATGAATAGGAAAGTGAATCCTCATTCTTGTAAGATCTATAATATGTTTATTGGATGGACAGTAACAAAGTGTTTCTTCTGAATTACTTTGATTTTCAGTTTACAGAGAAATTCACAATTCTTCCTTTGCTATTTCTGCATGGATGAGTGCAGTGTCAGGTTTCTTTTGATATGAAGAGAGAATTAATCAATATTCCCTGCATAGCTGATTCAGTAAAAGTGTGAGTTCTACTGTTGTATAAATTATTTGGTTATTTGTACTTCATGTAGCTAGGCCATCTCTAGAAAGCTGTGTAAACAATATTAATAAAATTAATTATGTGAGAATTTCCCCCAAACTTTTAAAATACTTGGGTTTTGAACAACTTAATTGCCCTTTTGCCAGGTCAGATCATGAGTGAGTTCATGTGAGTGAACTGTATCGCCCTGAGGGCAGAGAGTTTTTCATAACATCTCTGTGCAGAATAAACAGCAGAAGCTGAATTAGTGCAAGGTCCTGAATATTTCTGAAAGTGCTTGCTAATCTTCTGTTTGGGGGGAATTAAGAGCTGTTTCTATGACCCATCTAACTGAGCAACAGCTAGATCTCAAAGAACCAGCTCCTCCGGAATGTGTGGGGACTGTCCACACACTTCAATGCTTTCCAAGTGAATTTTTCACTGTCTCCCCTGGCCCAGATGATGGGATTGTGCAGGTTTTCTCCAGAAGCATGTCACTGCTGTTTGTTAAGAGATTCTGAGGGTTAAGTACACTGATTTGGGGTTTTCTGTCTCTTTCCCAGGACAGAGCATGCAAAGTGTCTCGGTGTGAGGAATCAGCATCTCAGACCCACTAAATCATTCTATGTATTCAGCAAAGTATTTGCCTTCCTTTGTTGAGTGGTGCCCAACAAAACACATATAGGAAACAGGAGGAGCATCTTTCTGCCTGTCTTAATGTGCATTTCTTTGTTTCCAGGCCCTCCTGGCACCTTTTTACATGACAATCTTAATCCTGAGCATCTGACACCTCTCCAAGAGTTCCTGAGGTGCCAAACTCCTCTTAGCTCTAGAAAACCTCAGCACACTTATCTTTGTTTTAATTAACCCATCTTTACCCTTCTGAAGGATGTCCTCAAGTAGACTTTCTGTCATTCATTTCTCTTCTTGTTTATGTAGCCCTAGGAGAGCAGGGAGGATTATCAGAGGGAAATTATGACTCTTCTCCTTCATCTAGAATTTATGTTTTTGTTGGAACATAAAATACATGAATGAAGTTGTCTCAGTATCAAAAGCAGAGGTAGAAAGGTAATTTCTTAGTGGAGATCTCATACATAATCTATGATCGCTTTCTTGCAGGCACTGGTTTTCTGGGGTAAGAAGGGCATACGGGGCTGGCATCTCCACATTCGTTTGTGTGTCCATTTTAAATATACCCATTCAAACTCATTCCTGTTGTCTTTAACCTTGACAGAACTTCATACAAATACATTTGTTTTACCATAACATTAATAATCATTGTGAGGTCACTTGTAATCAACCTACAACAGACCAACAGCAGATACTTTCAATGCGAAGATGACAAAAAAGAGCACTTGAGCTCAGGTTAGCTGTTAACTCCAGGCTTTTACATTTCAGCAGTAGGACAGCAGTGAGAGTTTGAAGCATATATAGGGTCTCTCAGAGCACTGTCAAGGCAAGGACTTATCTTGTGATTTACAATTTAAAGCTTTATGGACAAGTGAGTATTGTCTGTTGGTGATGTTGGCTATTCTTTGGCAACTGATGTCATTTTGCCCTGTCACAAAGATTGCTGCTTGCTATTTTAAAATGGTACTTCTGGCTCTCAAACTTGGGAGTGTGAATCTGTTCATGTTTAGGTACTGGATGATATGATTAAAACACTTTTGGCCCCAGATGAGAAAGAAAGGTCAAAAACCTTTCAGAACTCTTCTTCCAGAAAGCCAATGCAATGCAGCTAGCTCTGAAACAAGCCTCATGTTAAGACATCCTGCTTTTGGAAAAGGGCTGTGCTTGAGTATTGCAACTCTGGCCCATTTCTGTTTTCAAGATCAATGCGGCTTCAGGCGTTAGTCCCTGTTAGACACAGTGGGAGAACATAATGGGCCTGAGCTGTGAAAGCCTGCAGTGCTTTACCTTTATCAACCCATGAAGCGCAGCATGTATGGACACAATTACATCTCTCCAGCTGACCTCCAGCTGTAACCCTCATACCAAACAGCTATTTACTGCTGACTTGAACAGCTCTCATCACTCCAGTAAGCACTGACCTGAGCACCTCTAATACCCACTGGTTTGAGCTCTAACCAGCTTTTCTTCTGCTATGTGTCTCAGCTTTCTCTATAGATATGCAGGGCCTGCCTATATATACAATCTTCGGTACTAATGGAGAAGACAATGAAAAAATTATTGGGAGTGCTTGAATGGATGCTGACCTAATCCTGTGACTGCCTCAACCCTTACACTCTGCCTCAGGCTTCTGGTATATTGGCCACACACTGAAGTTTATAGGTTATTTGTAACATTAGATTTTTTTTTTAATAACATTCTCAACATGTCAGATGGAGAGTGCCATAACTTGATAACTACACGGGACGGCTGTTGACAAGCCAGCAGCGTACCTTCTGTGCAATGGGGAAGCCAGTCCCAAACAGCAGTTCTGACGTGATGTTAATGCACAGTGCACAGTTTTTAGGGCACACAGCCATTTCCATCCCTCTCTGTTAACACCTATTGTCAACTTTTCTGCTGCAGTTCAGGAAGCAAGAAGTTAATTCTCTACTTATTGGAGAGCAGTGAGATGGAGCAGTGGGAGACTGCCTACTGAGTCTCTTTGGGGGGATGTAGGCAAGGAGCTGGTGGGAGTTTTGCAGGGCTGGTTCAGGTAGGAAAACAGGGACGAGAATTTCGCTTGGTAGGAGACTTTTGCTGCTGAATTGGTTAATCTACTTCCCCAGATCATCACTGAGCAGGACATAAAACATTTTGAATTTAAGGGTAAGGTAATCTTCCTGGCCACAAGCTCAGCTCAGTTGTGAGGACAGAACACACTGCAAAGCTAGGGAGGGAAGTGATTAACAGGACATTATAATATAAAAAGATCTGGGTGGCTAGTCTTGGCTTACATAAAGATTGTAAAGTTGCTTCATGTCTTTCTGGTTCCATTAAAGTGAAATAAATGGTGGCCAGCTGGCAGAATATCAAACTCATGTATTTAAGTGCACAAATTGTTAAAATATATAGGGTAGAGTCTGGGCTGCAGGAGTTGAGATCTTTGGGTGTTTGTACAAACTTTATGTCTGTATGCTGAATGTTTAATGGAAATAACAATTTAAACACAAAATTTCTTCCTCAGCCTACATCATATATTAAGTTAGTGTATGTCTAGGTCAGCACAGGTGATCAGAGGGAAAGCAGGGAGCCTTAGAACGTCAGATTGTACCCCTGACCAAAGAACTGGTTCAATGACAGGGCATGGGAGTCCCTACAACCTACAAAGTGTAGCAGAAAGCATGTTTTCTCCTCCCTGGGAAACTGAGCTCCTGGCAAAGAAAGCATGAGGCACCTTCTGTTGACACTGATCTTACTGCGTGGCTAGTGAAGCAGATGACTGCACTCACTTTGCAGCAGTCCTATTCTGGCATCACAATGTATTTTTCAGATTAGACTGAGAACATCTTTCCCCTCCCCTCTCCCCACATAGAGTGCTCAACCGTTGTTAATTTGCGCACGTAAAGTCTGGCTATCAGCACCTTACCTGTCCCTGGCCCAATTTCCTCCTGCTTGTTGTGAGAGGCCCATCCGTGATGTAATGGGGATAAGGCAGGGAGAGACTGCCGTGTTCAGTGCTTTCAGAGGGCCTCTCTGCTGTTTTCTACTGAGGTAAAATCAAAGGTGGGGACACCCTCTGTCATCTAGTGGCAATGCACTACCTTCACTGCCCAGTCTCAATGTTCAACTGGGCTTAGCAGCACTGTTTCACCTTGTTTTGTGTCCTTTTGGGTTTTTTTCGTGAGATCATTAGAGGGACCCAGCTGATGTTGCTCCATAAAGGTAGGCAAATACTGAGAGTAGCTCAGGATTATTCAGACAAAATCTAAAATGTGCTTGTTTCTTCAGTGTCCTTTAGTTGGTTTTGAAACTATGTTGTTGTGAACAAGTTGATTGAAATATCTCATCATGAATAGTGAGTTTAATGTGGAATGGTCCCACAAAGTGAACCTGGAGCTTCTTGGCAAAAAAATTATTCCAAAATTACATTATTTTTGACTGGAGAATGGAAGTAAAATTATATGCATTACAAAATGCATGTAAGGAACTCATTGTACATAGGCTCCAGATCAAGACTGTTCACATGAATTATTCAGTGGATTATTTTACTTGAATAAAAGTCGATAACAAGGACAGGCGTGAGCTATTAGACGTTTAGAGAATTCACTAAGGTGAAATTTATCTTCATGTTTGCTTGACTTTGCTTAGTTTCTCTTCTGTGACAAAAATTTTAGTGTAGTCCTGTGAATAGGGGCCATCAGACTCCTATTAATTGACTTCCATAAGTTTTTATTCCTTTATGAGCTTCATTATAAAACCACTTTATTTTTATTACAGTTGTGACTGTTTTCATTATGGAAAGCAGTGGAGTAAGAGAAACTTGTGAGATTGTGAGTCTGGTCTGAAGCCAGAGAGGGAACTTTTCAGTGGAAAGATTAGTACTGAACATTCCTATCACTTGTGACCAAGAATTGGTTTGGGAAAAAGTTACAGAGGGGGGGATACTGAAGAAAATAAGGGAATTTGGGAAGGATGAATAGTTTTCCTGTTAAAGGAGAGGTGAGAAATATGTAACTTCAACTTTCTAGTCCTCCATACAAAAAGAAAAAAGAAAGAAAAGAAAAAATTTACTGTTTTCCCAGGAGATACATAAGTTGATGTATCCTGATTCTACCACCAAGATCAAACAACTTATCTTTGTGTTTCAGTTTCTTCTCTGCAAAATGAGGATAAGGATATCGGGCAGTAATGTGGTTTGAGAGCTATAACTGCAAGCTAACACAGCTGTATTCTCCTTTGATGTTGAATGGTCCGCATGATGCAGGACCAAGAAGTTGCTGGCTAAATGATGGTGGAATTTAGGAGCATATGACAGTCACAGAAAATATTTTATTACAATAACAACAATAATAAATTATCAAAAATATATTAATATAATAATAATTAAAATAATTATTTTACACAAATTCATATGATTTATTCTGTATCCTTCTGTGCTTTTTTTCCCATGGGGGAAAATAAGGCAATTGCTTTTTCCAATGCTGAGATATAAGCTACAAAGCTGATTTTGATGAAAAATTAGCCTATGATCTCTTGATGAATGATCAAAACAGGTACTAAAATTTAGGTTCTTTTCAAAGTTCTTTCTGTGGAACAATTTGTAGCTTTTACTCTGTTTTTTGCAGGTCTGTTGGCACCCCTTGTCTCCTTCAGCTACTGCACATAACAGTACAGTTCACGTGGTACCACCTGATAGCTCTGCTTTTTCCCAGAAGCATCAGATCTCCTGTGTGTGTGTTGTAAAGGCCCCTTCTGTGTGAGTGTGAATGGATTCAATAGGTATTTATGGATCTGGGGGTAGAAATAGACACCAGAAGACAGCAAGTCAAAGAGGGGAAAAGTGTGTGCTGAGAGGTCATGTCTGAAAGTCTCCCAAAACCTGATAAGCTCCAGAGGTCAGTAATTCTGTTGAATCCACGAACATGGATATATTAGCATGCAAGTCAGCCAAATCTGTTGAAGGCCACCAGCAACACGAGGGTCAACAGTGCATGTATGACTCACACCACATCCAAGACAGTGGTGGCTGCTATCTGCAGACAGGAACTACAGGTGTCTGTATATATATATAATATCTACACACCAGTTGAAACAAGGAACCGCTTGAAGCACTTTCTGAACACCTGCCTGGAAGCTCTTGTCGTATCAGTACAATCCTCTGCTCCTGATGAAATGGCTGGGATTGGCCTCTCAGCTGTTGCTCAGGTCTGGTAACTACAAGTTAGTGTGTTGGCGTGCATGAGTGAGCTGTGTGAAGTAGATGTATTGTGTGTAGTTATTTGCTATTAAAATTAATGGCTGGATTTTATTATTAATAACAGCTTTATTAAGAAAAAAGTGTTCTTGTAAATATGGGTTGTGTTCTCTGTCTTCCTCCAACTTAATACTCTGTCAGGGAAAGGAAAATTTTCAACATATGCACTGAGTAATCCAGGCACACAGATAAATCTGTGTAAATTCCTCAATGGCAAGTAATGGGGCCAGAACGAGTCTGGAGGACTAGTCAGGGAACTTATGCTGGCACATACAGGGTCTGTATGTCATGGATGAGAACTGCCTGTAGTTCTGTTCATATACATTCATAAAACTAATTATATAGGCTTTTTTAGACTAGTCAGGTTATTTTAATGGGTGCCACATTTCTTAGGTGCTAAGATGTGTGTTTTCTTTTGTTTTGGCAAGCTGGATTTTGGATAAAAAATGTAATTTATGAAAAATTTACAATAAAGTATTTAAATTTTATTAAAGTACCTGAAATGTGTTAGACACAGGGTTTGCATTTTCAAACCTTTAAAAATTTTATTAAAATACAGGCATTTTATTAGTATGTGGATATTTGATTATTGGATACCTAAATTGTGAAGACCGGAATCAAGAATGATGTACTGGAGGACAGAAAGTTTTATATGAAAAGAGGAAAGATATCAACAGGTGAAAATAGTGTTGGAATATATATGGCAGTAGACTGGAAGACCTAGGCCTAAGTTTGCCCCATTTTGGCAGTGGTAGTTATCATTCTCTTCTCTCTGGCTCTTGTATGTGACTAGAAACAGGAATATTAGTTACCTTCTTTCTCAGTTCTCAGGTGAGTTTCAGCTGTCATTGAGTTAATGCATAGGAAGAAAATAATATCTCTTTACTTTCTAGCTAGCAATAGTGAAACTAATTAAGGAATAATTTTTTGTACAACAAAAGCTTAATATACTGGGACAATGAAAATACAGGATTTGTTCTGTTGTGAAGGCTGGAAATATGCTTGTCATAAATAATGATGTTTTACAGACATGAAAGACTATTATGTAAATTTGTATTTGTCAGAGCTGCAAACTGGAGACTAAGTACTAACTATACTGTCAGCGTTATGCAGACCTTTGATTATAAAAAGCTGAATTCTGTAGAGCACAGCATTGCACAAGAGACAGGCTGGTTGGAGGAAAAACTCAAGACTTTTATTAGCTGCAAAGACAGTTCATTCAAAGAGGTGTTCAGCCTGCTGAGAATATCTATTTCACCCTAGGCATGCTTTTACTGTGTGCTTCATACAGAGCATAGTTTTAGCAGTCCCCTGAAAATTTTAAATCTGCATGAAACATGGCACAAGCTTGCAATGACAGTAGGATGGCTTTCGGGACATCATAGAGCAGCTTTTAATATTCAAGTGCTGTGACTGTGTATCCATCAAAAAAGAAAAAATCTGTGGTGAAACCATTAGCCCTAAATTTTAATGCAAAAAGTAAAACCTGTTAGTTCTCCAGACCTTTACAGCAAGATCTCCATTGACTTTGAGGCAAGGATTTTGCTCAGTAATAAAACTAGTAACTGATTCAATCTTTACAGTTATTACTTGTGTTTTGCTGAAAGGTGATCTAGCAAAGTGGAACACGTCTCTCTACAATTGTCAGTGTGATTCTTATGAACAGCCATTTATGGGTTACCCTAAAATGTCAGAAAAAAAAAATTCACCATTTTGTTAGCTAAAGATTTAATTTTCCTTTTACTGTTACTAGTGTAAATGCAAATACCTTACAATTAATGGAATTATTAATCATTTGCAAAGCTATGTAAGACAGAGGAAAACTTAATTTTCTTATTAGCTATTGCTCACTTATTTGCTTCACCCTTGTGTGAATTAATCTAACAGTAGACACCAAAGCATCAAATGTGATATTAACCTATTGTAATCTTCAATGAAAAAAACTAACAGAATCCAGCTCTCAAGAGTTGACAAAAAGTCAATGTTATTTCAGGATCTTCCCCCTGACTGATCAAGCCACCATAGGAAACAGAGCAGGGATAAAACTTGCTGCAGACCTGTCAGTGAGGAAGTGCTTCCCTGGGTGAATAATTCCAGTGTTCATCAGCTCAAAGACATTTAATGTGTGACAGAACTGACAGAAGACAGACAGTGGTGTCTAAGAAAACCAGGTTAACCCCATAAAAGGAGCGCTAGGACAATAATGGGCTGCATTACCTTCTGTGATGGCTATGGTAGATCCTTCTCCTGGTCCTTACCTTATATACTTCCTCCCTGAATAAAAATTATCAAGTGCATACATATTCAGGAGAAAGGGTTAAAAGTTTTGCTAAGTTGCTTTTATTATCTAATATAAAATCTTCACAACCTATTTGAGACATAAGTGTCTAAAATGTTGTACTCATTAGAAGTACGAAAGCCATGTTTTTCCAACATCTGTAACTGAATTCAAGTTCCTGATCTTCCAGGCTTGCAGTTTGAGTGTGCTATTCTAAGAAATACAAGATGAGCACAAGGGAGGAAGGAGAGAACTGTTGACACCAAAATCACAGTTTTAGTCACTCCTCTTTGTTTAAGGTCAAGAATCATACCTAAAGAAATAATTTTTCCTTCATCTTCCTTTTCAAATCAAATTAATACATGAAGCATTCTCCTCTGATGCTCTTATCCTATAAGCTTTTCATCTGTAAGTTTGTGGTCCCCAAGACAGATTAGGATATTGGTGCTGTGCATGTCCTTGTGAATCAAAAGACCATCAGCTTTGTGGGGTTTAACCTGCTTTTGCTTGAGGGAGGCATTGCTGCAACTGTATCTCAGGTTTCTCCCATATTTTTCCCACGTGATTGTGCTTTGAGACTGGAGACAAGTCCATGACAAGCTATGGAAGGTGAGAATTTGGTGACTGATGACTTTGAATTTCTTCTGCTGTTATGTGGGTCTGTAAAAAGAGAAAATCTCAGCAGAGCATGCTGGTCAGTAGCAAGGTGATGTTTGGATAGGGTGATAGGGCCCTTCCAAGTCTTGTGGTACCTGTCTGTCTGAGTTAAATGACACCTAACCTTGGTCAGGCCTGGAAGGACACTTTTTGTTCAAAAAAAGAAAAAAATGTACACGGTGATAAGACCATTTCCTTTCTCACAGCGTCTCCTTTAATGTCAGGCCTGAAATATGAAGTCATTAGGGGATATTAAAACAGTGCTGACAAACTAATTAACAAAAGACATTACGCCGGATGGGCTCAATTTATCCTTTTTAATGGTTCTTATAAATGGGTGCCGCCAATTAAAATTAATAAAGATTTACCAGCGATTGCCCAGCATACACTGTTAAGGAGCTCCACTGAAGGTCGCCTTAAAGTCAGCCTTGTCAAAGCTGCAAGTTCAGCTCCCAGTACCAAGCCATGCTGAGTTACTCTCAGTTATGTTTTCCCAGGCAGTTTCTCTTTCTTTGTATTTGGCTGAAGTTTATACACTTCTGTCTCTGTCTCTTTAAAAACTCATCCATCTGTCCATTGACTCTATTAAAAAATATCCCCCTCGCACTATTAGATTTGTCACAGTTTCACAAAGGAGAATCTCAACAGTCAGTATAATGAGAACTTTGTTCTTTCCCAATCTGTCTGTTATGAAGAAAATCTTGACATACAGCTTTCTTTTTAAACCACTCTTTATTTTCTTGATGTCAAATTAAGGTACAGTGCTGTCCCTGCTTAGGGGCAGAGTACAGACAATCAAGAATGCCCTGGGTGGCTGCAGCTTTGTCCAGCCTAGACCAGACTGAACTCTGCCAAGCTATGCTCTTACAGCCACCAGCATTCCACTATGTTTATTGCTTATGTTATGTCAACAAGGACATTTAGAAATTCATCCTTATACTTTCATGAGCCCTCATGCTGAAAGAGTTTCAGCCAGCTATGTGGGAAATTAAAACACTAGCTGGTGTAGGTGATTAGGCATTAAAAATATGAATTAGGAATGGATCTAGGGAGAAGTCTGCTAATAGCCCAGTGGCTAAAAATTGGTGACAAATGGTAACTTACTTCTAACAGGTCCACTAACGGGAAAACAGCTAGACAGGCTAGCCATGCAGCCACTACCCTGACCAGCTCATCTCTCGGGTTCTGCCCTCCATTTCCATTTTGTAAGGCAGTGGGCCAGGTAAGCTGGCTGAATGCCGTTCTTTTCTCCCTTAGTTTCCTTGAAACAAATGCTGGCAGAAAGACTGCTGGAAGTGGCTAGATGCGGATGTAGCTGTAGCTTGTGCTGGGCTGCGTTGGCAGGTCCGTGCTCATTTCTGTGTCATGGGAATGCATTGACTGTAATGGGCAGGAGACAGACTCTGTGGGAGAAGGTGGAAATGTCTGCTTAAGAAGTGAATGATTTGGCACAATCTTTTGGTGTTGCTGCTATTAAGGATTCCCCAGAAGGCAGCACTGAGGGACAACTCCTGTTGTATTCTCGTGCACATTTAGAACTAGATCCCCAATGTGAGGTGGCAAGAAAATGCTGACACTTTTGGAGACTTGCAAACAGTTCCAGATTCATTACTCTTCAGTGCCTGGTAAAGACTGCTATATGCTGGAAAGAGGAGACCAGAAATGCTATCCTCTGTTCTGTTCTATCATTTCTTTGTAAAAATACTGATGAAGCACAGTAAATTAACATTTCAAAAAAGGAAAGAGACCCATGGGAGCAATGGTAAATGCAACGTTACACAAGCTAGAGAAACATCTCAGCTGATTTTGTGGGAAACCGCCTCAACTTGCCACAATCTGGGCAAAGTGACCCTGCTGGGTCAGCTGATAAAACTCCAGGGAAATGAGAAGGATTAAATCTGTGAGAACTTCAAGAGAGCTGAAGCTTCATGTTGTTGTATAGCTGTAACTACAACACAGGACCTAGTTTCTTACTTTCTCTACATTTGCTATCTCACTCCCCCACTTTAGAGTACTCCAAGCACATAGAGAAAATCTATACAGTGTATTCCAGGAGTGAACATGTCCTCCTTGTGAAACTTAAAGGACAGGATAACAGAGAAAAGTTTTTCAGGTTTTCTGGAGAGGAAGAGAGGGAGAGGTAGGAAAGAAAGGAAGGAGAAAGAGAAGGAATAAAATCTAAGGAATTGGAGAGAAAACTAAACAGAAACACTGTTACTGAGTAGTCCTTCAAATTGCTCTTAACCCTTCTGCCAAATTTTAATTACTCATCTAGATGAATATTGGCTAATTTTTTTCTCACTTACAAGCAATATTCTTTGGCAGAAAGGTACATTTTTTTTTCTGGTTAGAAGTATGATACACTGGGACTAAGAGACAGACTTTGGACTCTGGAAGCAAGTTCTCTGCTTTGTCAAAACAAGTCAACTGCAAGATTATAGGTTTAGAAATACGAGTTCATCCAAGGTTTTTCAGGAATGACTTGTGGGTTCACCCTGTCTCAATTTCCTTCTTTATTTCTATTATTTGCTGTGTGAAAAGACATCAGATGGGTCTGGAGCAGATAACATACAGTGGTACGGTAGTTGATAGAATCTCAGCTGAGAAAGGTTGAATCTTACCAAGCTTTCTGTAGAGTTCTCATATATGGATATGTCTGATCATTTTGAAATACATGTCATTACAGAGCCCTCAGCCCCTTGAGCTGTCTGAAAACTTAAAAGCCCCAGTAACAGCAACACTTATGAGACCAGTTGCCCAAAGCAAATTCTCTGTTGGCTTGCCTAGTAAGTTGATATTTAAGTTGATGACAAGAAGGTATTTGCACACCACATCAGTACTGATTTTAGTAGTACGCCGAACCTGGACTCTTCCTACTCCACTTGGTTAAAGTCTCATTTTCTGTACTGCTGAAAATATTCTTGAAATAAGTCTTTTGTTGAATCCAGTTCCTGCCCTGTGTCCTATTACACTTAATGTCACAGGACTATAAATTGTTTACTGTCCCATAGTAAAATTTTGGCACAGATATTTATGGCAGAGGTCTTCATCTTTGTAAGTCTCCTTCAATCTGTTCTCCTGTGCCAGCCTGTTGGATGATGGAAAACGTTTATGTTTATCATAATATGAATAGCTTTGTACTGTTTAAGGGTACATTTTTCATTGACTTGTTGATTTTGTTAAAATAAACACATAACCTTTAGTCTTGTGTTGCCTGATACTGGTCCTTAGAACAAAGATTGTTTATCTTCAGATAGTTATTTTTTCCTCTTCATTTTCTCTCCTCTCTATATTTCTGATGCAAATGTAAGAAAGAGCTTTGTGGTGTCCCTGTAAGTGGTTCCATGTGTGGTAATCAGTTTTCATGTGGCTCTGGAAAAAGGAAACCGAAGAAACAAAAACGCGTTCCGCAATCTAACAAATATTCAGCTAATGGCAAGATACATGTATTTTGTATGTTGAAAGTTCTCTTACCTGACCCTCTAACTGCCCTGTAGCAGAGGATCTGCCTACCCAGGGCTTTGCATTTTTTCTAGCTTTGTACTACTCAGTCTTCTCAAATTACCTGTCGCTCTGCAGGATTTTTTTGAGCTAGATCCCCACTAAAATAACCAGGTGAATGGGCAGGAAAAATGACAGATGAGAACCAAAAATGAAAAGCAGCAGAGGATCGTGATTTCAAAAGGTCTAAATAGCAGGAAGGAAAATAGAGTGTGAGGGATTTTACTTTCTCCTCATGTTCAGTCATAAACCATTATCATTTGGAGAGGCTACTCTGGAGATTTCTTGGCTTCAGCTCCCACAGTGTGCAGAGCTGAGGAGACATAGTGATTATCAGTGGCAGTTCTCTCCATACTTTTCTGGATCTTTCCATCCTGATGGCCATATCACCTAAACTCCTTGGCATCCTGGAATCATCTCATACAATGAACTTAAAAAAAACCCCTACTATTCAGGAACAGCCATATATAACCTGCAGTCACTTTTGGCTAGAACGTGGCAGCTGTTCTGTAGCCCAAGGCAAGACCATGCCACAATTAGAAAATAAGATCTGCCAATTATTTCACAGCATCCTGCAAAGCTGCAGGATGATTTTGAAGAGATAGTGTAGGTATGCATAATAAAAGTAAGAGGTGTTTGCTGTTACTTTGCTTTGTCTTTTAAAAAGGGACCACATGTCCCAGATTTTGGCTCCTATCTTCTCTGGTAAATAGCACCAAGCCTGATGGACAGGGTGGGTCCTGCTTGTGAGCTGGGACATACCTTCAATATCTCTACTGTTTTACTGCCTCCCTTTTGGCATGACCCCAGATTTTTCTTTTCAAATATTGCTGCCAATTGCCCCTCTTAACTGAAGATATTGGTAAGCTATTAGGTGCACCACTGAGACTTGTTTTTTTAAGTTTGGGTATGAGCTCTGATCCACTGATGCAGTGACTGCCAATCAGACTTATTCAGGATGCGTTAGAGTGGAATACTGGGGTGTATGTGTTGCAACCTGGTTCCAGGCTACTAAGCTTTGCAGTTTCCTCAAACAACCCTGCACTGAGGGATCACCAGCTTTTGCCTGCACTCTTGATGTACAGTACATTAATTGTGCCCTCCCTAATTCCTGCTTCAAGATAAATCTCTTGCGCTCCCATTATTTGGCTAATTGCTGTGGATTATATGGCAGTCAGGTGCTCTTTGGCAGGGAAAGATTAATGGAGGACATTTCCATTGTTTTGATTTCATTTGCTAATTGCTGTGTGGAGAGGTGGTTATGTTAATTCATCCTCTCTCCTTGTTAGATAGCAGGTTTTTGTTTAGCATGTGCTGGAAAAGGAGTAGGTTGCCAGGAATCCTAAATGTTTCTTTGTCTTGCTCTGTGGATTTGGGAGGGGGAGGTCTTCAGGCAGTAGGTCAGTTTTATCATTGGGTAGATGGAGTGCTCATATGCTTATGTACTTCAGTATGTTTCCATGCAGAGGAAGCATTAATTACAGGTGCACAAAATGAGGAATAAAGAATTTTCTGCATTTTTGCTGGAGGCTGGATCATCTGCTTGTTGGTCTCTTTGTACCTCTGTCAGACTTGTGGTAGAAAGTCAGAACCCCACTGAAAAACCTGGGCCTTTTAACTGAGCATGTACCTCACCATTCTGGCCACTGGACAAGATGCAGGGTCAGAGCCTGTGAGCAGCTAAGATCCTTGCTCTCTCACTGAACCTGATGGGAATTGAGTGCTGTTACTAGCTCTGTTTTTATTAGGTAATTTTAAAAATTACTGTCACCAAATGTGCAGTTCTCTCAACTATAGATAAATGTGGAAGTTTGAGGAAACAGGTCAGATAATTGAGCCATTCACACTTGCTAGTCAAAAAGGAGTCCAAGCCAGTCACAGGTGACTGAAAATTGCTGCCATCTGTTGCCTGTTCTCTGGCTTTTGCAAAGTGCCTTGGATGTCAGTCTTTCCTGCTGAGACAGATGTTCCCACTGCACATCTGTAATCAGGTATTTGTACTAATTGCCCCTTCCCATTGACAGGTTCATCCAGAGCCATGAAAAAATCCACCTTCACCCCAGCAGAGATGCCTCAGAACAGAAATATTGTTGGAGTAACATCTGAAAGGCATAGTTGTGAGGAATCTGCCCAGCGCCTTCTATAATTTAATTGTTCTGTGAATAAATGAGACCCCTCAGTCTCCAGAGTTATCAGCTTGACAGTTTTTACTAGAACAAAATTATTTTGGTTCAGTGGCTGCAGCTATTAATTTAGGGATCTAGACATAAAGTCTTTATTATGGAACACTGCCGGTCTTTCTACCAAGAATGCTGTCAGCCAGTCCTCTTAGTTTGGGGAAGACGAATAATCTGGCCATCTTTAGGTCTGGTTGTTTCAAAGAACTTTAAATTGAGAATAATAAAATCAATTTCTGTCACTGGATAGTGATAGAAATAATTTTGCTAAGCTGTTTATGTTTCTGATAGCTTGTAGCAGAACGGAGGGGCAGGGTTTAGTTGTCTTTGGATTTAAGAACTCTAATTATTACTTATTTTTTAAATTTCTGTGGAAGTCTTTCTGTTCTCACTTTATGAGAATATAGACAGGAGCACACTTACCTGCTGTAGACTGTTCATTATTTTTCTATTGTGATGAAAGCATCTTCTTGTCTCTTTGGTAAATTCCTCAGAAGGAAACATTTTGGGGCCTCTTACAATTTTGTTGCTCTGCTGTTACGGTTATTGTTTCAAGGTAGGCTCCCCGCACTAAGGTACCATCTATTTCTGCAGTGCCTGTATATTTCCATTATTCGTTTTGCATCCTTTTTAATTTTCTTCCCACTGCTGTGAGCTTAGCCAAAAGATAAGCTTAGCCTACAGCAGATCTTCTTGGCTGACCAGTAAAATTCCACCCCCTAAAATGTCCAGATTTCAAATTAAATGGCTGTGCAACGTCATATCTGATCTTGGACATCACTGGAATATAAACTAGGAATCTTCAGGCACTTTCTTAATATTCTTTAAGATTAAGAAAACCAGAATTTAGTGTTTAGGTGTGTGCTATATGCAAGCTGTCAAAGTAACTTTGTGTAGGTCTTCAAACTGTATTTTATGTCTCCCAGAAGGGTGAAGATTTGAGGAGGCTGCCAGGAGGTTTTAAGGTGCTGCCCTCTTTCAGGTGTCCCAGAAGATGGCTCTGCTTTGTTATAAGTGATTCCATTTGGAGTGCTTGGAACTTCTCTCACGTCAGGTTGGCGAACTTCGGCCCCAAGCAGGACCCTTGGTGTAAGGTAGTCATTGCTAGAATGTTTCTGTAATTGTGGCTGAGGGTGGTGGAAACATAGAATCATAGAATGTCCTGAGTTGGAAGGAACCTGCAAGGATCACCAAGTCCAAATCCTGTCCCTGCACAGGACAACCCCAAAATTCACACCATGTGTCTGAAGGTGTTGTCCAAATGCTTCCTGAATATCATCAGGCTTGGCGCCCTGACTACCTCCTGGGGGAGCCTGTTCCAGTGCTCCACCACCCTCTGGGTGAAGAACCTTTTCCTAATATCCAAACTAAACCTCCCCTGGCACATCTTCCTGCCATTCCCTCGGGTCCTATCACTGGTTGCCAGAGAGAAAAGGTCAGTGCCTGCCCCTCCTCCTCCACTCGTGAGGAAGCTGTAGACCGCGATGAGGTCTCCCCTCAGTCTCCTCTTCTCCAGGCTGAGAAAACCAAGTGGCTTTAGCTGCTCCTCATACGGCTTCTCCTCTGAACCCTTCACCAACTTCATGACCCTCCCCTGGACACTCTCTAGTAGCTTTATATCCTTAATGTACTGTGGCACCCAAAACTGCACGCAGCACTCGAGGTGAGGCCACACCAGCACAGAGTAGAGTGGGACAATCACCTCCCTTGACTGGCTGCAATGCAGGGCTTGATGCGCCCCAGGACGTGGTTGGCCCTCTTGGCTGCCAGGACACACTGTTGGCTCATGTTCAACTTGCCGTTGACCAGAACCTCCAGGTCCCTCTCTGCAGGGCTGCTCTCCAGCCTTTCATTCCCAGGGTTGCCGCGCCCCAGGTGCAAAATCCGGCACTTGCCCTTGTTAAACTTCATATGGTTGGTGATTGCCCAGCTCTCTAATTTGTCTAGATCTCTCTACAGGGCCTCTCTGCCCTCAAGAGTGTCAACAGCTCCTCCCAATTTTGTGTCGTCAGCAAACTTAATTAGAATTCCTTCCAGTCATTTATGAAGACATTAAAGCATACTGGCCCTGAGACGGATCCCTGCAGAACTCTGCTAGTGAGTGGCCCCAGCCTGATGTAACCCCATTTACTGTGACCCTTTGAGCCCAACGCATCAGCCAGTTGCTCACCCACTGCGGTATGTGTTTATCCAGCTGTACGCTGGGCATTTTGTTCAGGAGGATACTGTGAGAGACAGTATCGAAAGCTTTACTGCAATCCAAAAATATTACGTTGACTGGCTTCCTTGGTCATCTAGGTGGGTAACCTTGTCATAGAAAGAAATTAAGTTTGTCAAGCAGGACTTTCCCTTCATGAACCCGTGCTGGCTGGGACCAATAACTGCGTTGTCTTTTAGGTGTTTTTCAATAACTCCTAGAATAATCTTCTCCATAATTCTGCCAAGCACAGAAGTGGGACTGACAGGCCTGTAGTTACTGGGGCCATCCCTGCTGCCCTTCTTGAAGATTGGGACAATGTTTGCTGGCTTCCAGTCAACTGGTACCTCTCCTGATTCCCAAGAGCATTAAAAAATCATTGAGAGAGTCTTGCTATGACATCAGCCAGCTCTTCAAGTACCCTTGGATGAATCTCATCAGGCCTCATCAACTTACAGGGATCCAGCTGGAGCAGCAAGTCCTACACAAGTTCAGTGTTGGTTGGGAGTTTATCTTTCTCACAGTCATGGTTCTCTAGCCCAATCAGAGCCCCCAGAGCCCATCACTGGTATTGGAGACTGAGGCAAAGAAAGAATTAAAAGTCCCTGCTTTGTCTGTGTCCCTGTTTGTGAGGTGGCCATGCTCATCAAGTAACAGGCCAATGTTATTTCTGGCCTGCCTTTTGCCATTAACATATTTTTAAAAGCCCTTTCTATTGTCCCTCACAGTACTGGCCAGCTTCACCTCCAGAATCACAGAGTAGGATGTTGAATTGGGCAAGGGGACTGGGAAATCCAGAGAGGAAAGTTAGTTAGGAAACGTATGAGGCTCAGATCCTCAGATGATTAAACAGCCTAAAAATTCAAGCGGTACTCATTCCTCTAAGTAAAGTGTCTGAACTTTGCCTCAGGAGTCCTAGCTCCTATTCATGTCTAAACCCTGGCTATTGCTCCCTATTGTCATATCATCAACGAAACAATTGCAAGGCTAGATAGGTGAGGCACTGTTCAGTATAAGGGAGCAATAGCATCAGCAAACCAGGACCTCTCCAAGCATTAATACAATCAGAGGCCCATGAGGTCTGTTTTTTGGCATGAGGAACACACAACATTGCCATCATGATACTGAAGCCATCAAGTCTAAACATACAGTAGCTAGTGCTGCCTTGAAAAAAACAAATAAAAAATGTGTCATGGGGTAACATGTTACTGCCAAGCAGTGACCAAACACTTAGAAGTGGCCTTTATCACGTATGTGTATGTGCCTCTGAAGACTGAACTGAGATTATACATATTTTAGTAGGCATGAGGATTGGTACTGGAAACATGGGCTTGTGTACACCAGTCATTTGGAAAGCAAGTTCTTGATGAAACATCATTAGCAGCAAATTCACCAGAAGGGTGGAAATGAATTTCATAGGCCATAGAACTAAAAATGATCATGCTAATGGGCCCAGTCCCTTGCAGTTTCTGATAAACTTGAAAGCTGTGTAAAGGGAAGGGTGTTAGGACGTTTAGTCACATGTCTGCCACTTTGCCAGCTGTTGTTAGTGCTAGTAATAACTGATTCCTCAGGGTGACTTTCCTGATCTCCTAATCTTTTAATTAGCAGGAACTGATAACAAGGAGGTGACCTCCATAGACAGGGCAATGAAAACGATGTTGAATCCCGACCAGAGAAGAGACTCTTGCGCTATTTTAGAGTTGAATACTATTATTTAACAAATTTTCCATACTGCAACATTGTTCATGATGTGGCATTTCCTCTCTTAAATTAAACACAGGTGGAGGACACTAGAGAATGGAGCCTTGAAACACACCTAATGTATTATTAATGCACTTGCTACAGGAACAGAAGATGATAACCCCTGCATACCCACACTACACAGGCATTTTATCTCTGCCCTGAGCAGGAAAAATACCATCTGTAGCGGTGGAGGGATGGAGTTGGCATGATCCATCGGGCTCTTGGCAGTCTCCTAACTGCATTGGATGTTTGGACTTCCTTTGCCTGCCTTCCTGATTCTGTGCTAAAATCTGCCTATTCATTTCATGTAGAGATGACTCCCAATAGTTGTTGAGAAGTCACTGACATCTAGGCTTATGCCTTTGATCACATTGATGCTGATTACCTAAAAATAAAAATCTGTCTCATCCATAATACTCTGGACTGTCTTATCTTCCAAGCCTGCTTGGAAATAACTTGTCTGATAGAAATGGAAGACTCATTCTCCTGTTGCTTGGCCCTTCCAATTTTCAGATAGTCGGAAGCTGTCTAAGGAATTTGTACTGTCTTGTTTTAATTGTGATCTCTCTTGAGTGTTTGTCATCTTTCCAAGTGTGCATTCACTGCGATAAGCCTTTACTTTAGTACAGGTCTGCTCTGCTGTTCCCCAGAGGTGTTAGTCCACCTAAGACTAGGGGTTTCCTTCGTTCCATGTGTGGCGTGCAAGGCTGTGTGGTTTCTCTAGTGTTGCATTCCTAGCCTACTGACAGCACAGAGGCACTCAGCTCTTTCACAGGGTGTGAACCGGACATCCCCCTTCCTAAGGCAGAGAGGCCAGAGAGTTTGGTACCTGCTGTCTGATATGCAGGATGCATCCTTGGCGATCCTTGTAAACTAGCAACCTTGTAAAGCAGGCAGCAGCTGATATTCCCTCAGTAAGGAACATAGCTTATACCTTTTTAACCAGTAGGAAATACTGCCATTTACCTATCAGTCCGTGCTACTTCATTTGTAAGAGTACATACCAGAGGTGTATTTTTCATATTTTTGCCTCATCAAAAAGAAAAAGAAAAATCTGGGCAAGGAAATGCAGAAATTACCATCAGGAAGTGTTTCTACCTCTCAAGTATGTGATCGGTGTTTCAGGCAACTTTCTCCTCACTGAGGAGACCTAAGGGCAGATATGGGGTTACGTGAAGTCATTCTACTTCCCTAACAGTGCTGCTATAGCTACAGCTTTGTCTTCACATGGCTGCATATGACTTTTGTACAAATGTTTAGTACACACCATACCTCACCAGCTGCTGTCACAGGGTGAGCTGATTCCTGAGGCTCAGTAGTGTCTGTGCCTTGTAAGGCCAGAAGTGGAGAATGTATAGGAACCTCCTTTACGTTAGGGTACTATGCCTTTCAAGGAGAGTTGGCACTGAGCAGGCAGAAGGCAGACAGGGATCTTGGTGGTGGGACTTCCATGGCAGGATGTGAAGGATGCTGGGTTGTCTTGGAATCCTGAAATGGATCTGTGGAGCTTTTTCTTTGCTGCCCTTCCTATCAACCTGTGTTTCTAACAGTTTTTAGAGCTGTGTTTCCTGTTTGTTTTTAGAAGAGGAAGCTAGTTGCTCATCCTCCAACCAGCTGCGTTATACATACCCAGTGAGGTGGAAACGTGTGTGTGTGAGTTAGTCTTTTGATTTACTTACTCATGCAGAGGAGGTGAAACCACAGGGATGAGCCATGACCACATGGGTCCAGTCACTGCAGAACCACAGCAGATACTGACCCTTACCCTGATAGCTGTTATAGTTTATAGGTAAATGAGATGATTTCTATGAGAAAATGATGACTTGTCACATAGCTTTCAAAGCACTTGAAGATCCTTCCAGCTCTGTAAAAATATGTGGAATTATCCATGGAGAATATGATGCCTAGCTGTGCAAAGGCCTGGGTGATTAATAGTGCCTGTCTGGGAGAAATTATTTAGAATATGGCAGCTCACTCTGAGATTCCCAAGGGAGAATAAGCAAAGCAGTCCCATAAGTCCACGTAGTCTCAGAAGGAATGCCATTTAAAAATTAACTTTATCGCAAAATTAAATTTAAAATGCAGAATGCAGCCAGGCAGTGTCCTTAACAGAGGCCAGAAAGGTCACATCCATTGATTTTTATTTTTCTCCATGGGATGTTGCCATCTGAGAATATTGTCATGTCCCAAGTTGAATTCCAAAATAGGGAGTTTGCAAATGCATTTAATCAATCTGTAATTATTGATTTGGTTTCAGAGAATAAAATATGGTCAGTGAAATGACAGGATGGCTATACTTTCTGTTCTCCTCACAGGACCTAAGGAAAGGCCATGCTAACCCAAGACATTGCCTGAATCTGTCCCAGGAAGGCTTTTTGCAATGACTGCCCTATCTTTGATGATTTCTGCATTGTAATGAGGGATAAAAATTATTTCTTGTTGTCATACATGTTCTGCTCACTTGCTTGAACCCTCAGAGAGAAAATTCCTCAAATACAGCAGCTGGCATATGTCCAAAATGGATTATAGCCAGAACCGCCGCTCCAAGGAAGTACTTGTTCTGTCTGGGAAACAGCAAATGCACATCAATCAGAAGAGCACAGACAAAAGGCAGCCCGTAAAATGTTAGTGGGCCTGACCATAGCTGAAGCTTTCTGGCCTTTCAACAAATCTAACTATATTACGCAAGTTCAATTCTTGAACTTCCAACTCATCATAACTAAAAAATTTCTCTTGGGTAGATGCACCTCTTCCA
Organism: Phalacrocorax carbo; assembly: GCF_963921805.1. Lineage (NCBI taxonomy): Eukaryota > Metazoa > Chordata > Aves > Suliformes > Phalacrocoracidae > Phalacrocorax > Phalacrocorax carbo. The sequence continues at coordinate 13,494,085 of NC_087521.1, read as the reverse complement.
GCTTGTACAACAGGACAAACTCTACTGTTCTTAAACTGTTTATGAGTCATTTCCTTGACAGATTAATGTTCCTGTCATCAGTCCAATGGATCAGGTTTATAGAAATCAAAATATGTGGACTGAAAAAAATTTAGTGAGAGGAAGAACTAAGTTATCTATGAATAAGTCAAGAGAATCCTACAGACATGTCGAATTAAGACTAGATGGATCAGTTACTCCCTGAAAGAAGAGAGTGCAAAGGAGCATAAAATGTCCAGCAGAAATTTGCTTGCAGACTTTAAGCCAAAATCAAGATAAAGCTGGTGAAACAGGTGGTTAAAAGATGATGCTTGTAAATGTATAGAATGGGGGTGAAGAGCTGGAGGACAACAAAACCCCTTATACTGTAGAAGGGTTATAAAGGAAAGAAACAGTAGATTATTCAGTAGATTAGAAGGGTGATATCATCTGAGGGTATCACTACATCTAGTCAGTTTTTCAACTCGCACAGAACATGAAAGAGAGAAGTCTTAAAGACTAACAACATGAGATCAGTCTTCAGAACAGACAGGGAAGAGCTCCCAGCAATCACACTCTCAATGCAATTGCTAATAAAATAGCACAAACAAATGATCTAGGTTTTGTTAATCATTGGTTTGTGTTTGCACATAGATAATATGGACAAAGGGGTCCCTAGGTGAAGAATCTCACTGTCTGCAGTAAAGGTAAATGGCTCGATAAGGGATACTGAGTGTCTGTTTTCCAGTCATCTCCAAATTATATTGATATGGCATCCCTATCAATAAAAATTTTTTGAGTATGCTCCCCTAAGCCTGGGCCCTTGGAGTCAGTTCTTGAATCTGGTAGGCTCTGAAGAAGTTGCCTGATTTTTCTGAGCTGATGTGTACCCATTGTTTCAGCTGGGATGAAATCCAGGGGGGACCACGCTCTGCTGGAGACACCATAAGGCCTGGCACAAAGCAATGCAGCTAATTACTTCATTGTCATGAACTCAGCCAAAGAATGATCTAAAATCCAGCATGCCTGAAAAGTAGCTACCGTATGATATTGTTTCTCTAGCACATTGATGCTCTTGTCTCAGAACTACCTCAAGGAGAGATTTCTGTTATTTCTGCGATTACGGCCTCATGCTGACAGGGTGCTCAGCGTCGCACACGGCAGTGTTGTGTGCTCTATCTTAAAGTGCATAGGCTGCAGGCCCTGAAGAAGGTAATGGGACTTCTGCTTGCTGATTTCAACAGACTGAAAACACAGCTTTTCTCTAGGGCAGATACAGCACACTAGGAAATGAGGTGAGTAAACTAGTGAGATTGATGAATTCAGAAATAATCAAACTTCCAGTGCTAAGATGCCCCTCTACTTCAATTGATTCTCAAAGTCCCCTGTCTTCATTAGGGCAGATGTTTGCTAGGCAGTGTTTTCACTGTTGTTGGAGTCTATGGAAAAATGAAAATTATTTCTGCTAACAGATAACAGTTTGGACAGAAAAATAACAATTCTTTGAAAATAATATTTCCATCTGGTTGTATATGAGGTATTGCACCTTTCATTAGAACACTGTCTATGATCTAAAATACTAAATCCTGAACTGAGCAAAAATGGCAGCACTCAGCCTGTTGACTAGTAAAGGCTTGACAGTTTAGGGCTCAGAATCAAGAAATTTTTGGAAGCTAGAAGTTCTCTTCTAGTCTTAGAAGTGTATAATTTATACATTTTCAGTATGATTTGAAAAATGCAGTCCCTCATGGTTTTTTTTATTTTTTTAATCAAAATAATGTCTTTTTGGGTCATATGATATTTTTAATGTTTAGCAATAAGATGATTTCTTTTTAAATGCCAGCTATCTGAAAAGTGCATATAAGTGATTTCAAGGAATCATTTTCAGCTATCACAGTCTGGGAAATAAACCTGTCAGGGAGCAGAACCTTAATTTCCAATGTGTCTATGTGCATAAAGCTAAGACCAAAAAGTATTTCCTTGTCTTTCCTACGTGCCAGAGATGAGGAAGAATGTTGGCGCTTTGTAAGATTTCTCAGTTGTCTGGAGTAAAGAAAGGAGATGGCCTTTGTATTTGCTTTTCTAACTAAACTTCTGGTTTCCTGAGCAGGAGTTTGAAAATCCATTGCAAATCAAGACTTTTCTCACTGTTGAGCACCACATAACTCCATGAAGATTAATGTAATCCAGCAGGTCCATTGTCTTGTTCTTTGGATTAACAAATTTATCTAAAATCTGATTTCTTTGTCCAATTTTATTTCCGCTCCAGGAATTTGCAAGGGTATATGGATTCAGATCGAAGATTTAAACTGAGAAATAGGAAACGTGATCTTGAACTATTTTAATCTTGTAATGTAATTTTACATTTTAAATTGCTAAGGAAATGCGAATTTTATTTTGGTGTTCACTGTTGCCCTCTTTTTTGGAAAATACATACAGGCTAGTATGCTAAGAATGATACTGCTCCTGACCAGGTAGATATACTACTATACCTGTACTAGTTTGAATCAAGCAATGGTGTAGTTTAATGTGCACACATTTAGGATACTAATTTTTACATTTTATTATACTAGAAAATCATAGGTTCATTTTTATCAGAAGATTAATTTGTGTCAAGATGTAATTGGATTGAAATTGGAATTAAATTACAATGCACAAATAGCTTTAAGCTTTTTTATTCATTATCTGTCCAGGCTTTTTTGAAGATAGTTTTACTTAAAGCTTAAGAAAACATTTTTTACTGAAATCTGAGTCTAAAAAATCCATCTGTAGTTAGGGAATTGAATAGATTGTTTATGTTTGTTCATGTCTTTCAGTATTTTAAACTAGCTTAATTTACACTCTTACACCTTATTTTTTGTAATGTTTTGTAAAAGATAAATGAGCTTTCCTGGTTTTCCAACTCCCACTTGGTTTCTCAGCTTTCAGTGAACAAGTCTTTGAGCTGAACTAGTTGAATAAACCAAAACATGTCCCTGTACTAAGAAAAAATGGGCCGTTTGTCAAAATAAAGTCCTTGTTTTAAGAATCCATGAATCTAGGGGTTTGGATGGTGGGTTATATGGATTTAGTGGTTTGATTTTAACTGCTAACCAAGAAGCTGTCCTGCTTGCTCTTTTCAAGTTGAATTTCAAAAAAATTATTTAAAAAAAAAGAAACCCAGAGGGAAGATGCGTTTGCATTTCAGCTGCTCTAGTTTACAGTCCAACATAAGTTTAAACTGCTGGTTTTGGTAGCTTGTTCTACATGTCCTGTGACAGCAGCAGTGGCTGTTGGCTGATGAAAGGAGCAGGTACCAAGTAGGTCACCTGTATACCTATTACTCTGAAAATGGTAAAAATGTAATCTCCGTCCTACTATGGCTGGAAGGTGGTATTCATAATTTCATTGTATCCTTTCTGCCTGGAGGTGTGTTTTCTTCTAAGCTAATTCTACTTTTTTTTCCTCCCCTGCAGAGCATGAGAGTCAAACTTCGAAAGCCCATTGCACATTAAAGGTCTTGGTTTGGCCAAAAACTAGGTTAGAATTAGGGCACAGGGATTCAGGTGATAAAAGGTACAAATGCTACAAAACCCTGTCTTATAAAACCATCCCAGGACTGTTTTCCCCAGTGTTCCTTCATCTTCAGCCATTCATAAGAGGATTAAACTGATTCATACCAAGGGAGACAGCCTGCTCAGGTTCTCTTAATAGGCAGCCTGCATTCTCCTTTCCTTTGTGTCACCTGCCAGGTCATCCTCTTGCATTGCCATAATACAACTAGCTGAATTTAGCTTTATTTTTCTCTCTTTATAAATCTGTGCTGCCAAACAATTGCTAGCAGGTCCCAGCAGTGAATACGCACGGAGTAATCCCGGCAGACAGACGGTTGTCCCTCTGCTTTGCACTGAAATGTCTGATGGGGTGCCTGCATTGTACTGTGGGCCCCCTCTTCCTTCCTTCTGTGCTTGGCTTTTGTCCAGTGTCTCACTGCTTCCAGGCCCTATACCCCCAGTGAACATGTATCACTGGTGTCTTTTTCTTTTTTTCCTCCCAACTCCCTTTGAATTGATTCATTTAATGCCTAGAGCTCTTTTCAGTCAGCTATACAGTTGGCAAAATTTACGAGCACATACTGTTTTCCCTTAAGTTTTTCCCCTATGTGTGTTTAAAGAGGGGTTTGAAGGAAATCAGGCTGGTGGCTCTTGCTCTTTTTATGATGAATAAATACCTCCTATTCACGAAGGTATGCTCTCCCCTCCCTGCCTGCTCCCAGGGAAAAAAAAAAAACAAAAAACCGTGCTTCCTTTACTGTGTTTCCTGTGGGAGGGCTCTTTGGAGGAGTCAGGGAGCTTTCATCACCCTTTGTAAAAGGTAGAGTTGTTGAAGCCTTTTCTCCTAAATAACAAATATTATTTATTGTCATTTTTACTCTCGCCTGTGCTTAGAAACAGAGCAAACTTATAGACCTGCGCTGCTGCTCACGAGGAGACACGGGAGGTCTCCCTTTCCCTAAAGCTCTTCGGAGAGGGTCCAACCCGGGCGTTGTAACAGGCAACTCTTGGGGCCAAAAGATCCCGCCCGCCCGGCCGCGGCGGCTGGATCCTGCTGTTCGAGGCCGCGGCCACGGGGGGGCACCAAAACCTCACGGTTGGGGCGGCGGGAGGGGCGGGGCGGGGCTGCTGCCCCTCCCCGGGGGCTGCGGGCGGGGGCCTTCCCGCAGCGACCGTCCCCCGGCGGAGCTTCAGTTGCCCTCCTGAGAGGCGGGCGGAGGGGACGCCGGGAGCCGCGACGGCCCTGGCGCTGGGGGTTGTCACCGCCTGGGACGGTGGCTCAACGTCTGCTCATGCTGCCCCGCTCCCTGCAGAGTCCCGCCGCAGCCGCCGAGCCCGGGGACTCCGGCCGCAGCCTCACATTTTTGTTACTTACCTGGCGGCAGGGAGGAGAGAAGCTGAATGAGATGGCGTGTCTTCCTTGGGAAGTTTCTCATGTCACCCCACACAGTACTTGGGTGCTGCCCTCTGTCACCATCCTCCCTCAGGGTACCACAGCCTCCCGCCAATTTCTTTTGTGCATGGTTGGTTTGATGCTGCATTTAAAAATTCCTCAGAAATCTGGAAGAACCTTTCAAAGTCATATCTTTAAACGATCACAGAATCACAGAATCTCAGATTGGAAGGGACCTCAGGGATCACCTAGTCCAACCGTTATGGGAAGAGCAATCTTCCTTTTTGTCTGAGAATAGCAGACACTCAGTAAAGAGCAGTCCCAGCTCTCAGGGGGTGAAACCCACACAACTATTCCATGTCCATCATGGCACAGACTCATAGAAATATATGTGCTAGTTGCTGATATGAGTCTGGCCCATGTCACTCCTATAGCTCTAAAGGAAGACGGTTGGGAGATCCTGACTCTGCACTGTGTCTGAATTTAGGAGAAAAAATGAATGTTGGCTACTGTGGGGACCAGTGCACACTGAAAGGTGCAGCGGAGACCTTTGAAAATCACTGTCTTGTGGTTTGCTTCTGTTAAGGGCCACCATTTCGCTAAATAGAGACGTAAGGAAGCCCTAGCCTGTCTGCTGCCAGCAGCTTAGTGTAAAGCAGCTAGCTCAATGGTGAGGCAGGATGAGTTACTGGTGGATGGTCACATCAGACAAGGTGGCAAGGGTATCCTTGAACGCAGTTTAATCCTCTGTGTAACTGAGGAAGAGAACAGATTAGGCCTTCAATTCACACCAGAGGGAGGTTATGTAGAAGACAAGCTAACATAGAATGTATTGACAAAAGGTCTTTTCATTGCATGAAAAAATGTTGGGCGCTTAGGCTCCACAACTGATGCTCCATCATGTTGACCAGACGATGCAGTTCAGAACACTGGTGTTCCTGCTTGTGTTGGGGAAAGGGCTAAGCTCAGAGCCGGCTTTAGCTCTGTGTACTCTCTGGCTTCTCAGATCTGAGCTGCTCTGTGGTTTATGAAGGAGTCGGGAGGCACTTGGGAACAAATACATCCCTGGACACTAGTAGAGAGTGTAAAACATAGCTGGCATGTTAGTGAGAAAGACACTTGGCAGTTGAGGTTATTTTGTGCACTGAAGAGCACGTACTCATAGGTGCTTGCAGAGAAGTTGCTAACTCAAGCAAGGATGTGAATGACTTCCTGTAACTTGTCAAAGTAGCCCTGCCCACTATTTGTCTTGCTCTCTGCCTCAGTGGAAGGTTTTGTTCCTGAACCCTTGCTGTATAGCCATATAGTAACAGATGGACGTAAAAAAGCTGAGTATTCAGCTGTAGGAGAGTAGTCCTTTTTTTACAGAGATCCTGAATTTCTTCATCTCTTGAAACTGCCAAAAGCTGCAGAGGCTACAGTGCTGAGAAGTGGGAAGGGCAGGCTGTGGCTTCAGGCACCCTACAGGAGCCACCTGATGACACCAATTTTCATAATTTTGAGCCCCCCCTGAAATCAGGAAAGTGAGAAACATGGTGAGAGGTTAGAGTCCAGAATATAGGTCTGTGTTCAGGGAATGAATCTGGCAGCAAACTCTTTGGCTGTTTGGTGCATGAATCCTGATACTCTGCAGTCCTGCAGTATCTTTCTCAGAGCACCTCAAAGTACTTAGCTATGTTTTTAAATGTCCCACTGTCCTATAAGCTGGTTCAGAGTCTTAAGTCCCAAATTGACTGATGGGGGCCCCAAGGAGTAGAACTGGGTTTCATGATTGTTGCAAGGTCATACTAGTTTATTAACTCCCGCCTGATGGCTTAAAACTTTAAAGGTTTTACAAAGCTTCAGAGCTGAAATCCCTTTTCAGTTCTCTGGCTCTGTGATTTTCACCCTTACTTTTTTTATGTAAACCAATTAAATCTCTTAAGGGCAGGCTCCTCTGTTTGTAGAAGGTCACATAATCTAACCTATGGTGGGAAGAGACTTCCAAAGCTGTACATGCCAGACAAAAATCCTGCCAGGTCTTGTGTAGTTTATTTAACCTCTGCAGAACCTGACATGTGCAAAAAATATTTTTGCCCTATATCTGAAAAGGACAATGGGCATATGTATCACATATGGATTCATAGGTTTCTCCAGTCTGTTAGTTACCACAAGGGAGTGTTAAACAGCATCCAAAATGAGAAGACCATTTTAAATGAGCAAGTCAAGGGTCTTAGGAAATCTCTGAATTAATGATATTAGCTTTTGTTCCATTTGGGGATTTCTTCGCTATTTCAAGGACTGTGAGATCACCTGGAGAAGATTCACCCTGGTTATGGAATGGAAGCCAGCTAGGAGGCCTGTAATTTCCTATTAGTACTGTGTAGTGGTGCCTTTGGGAATGACTATATCACTTCACATCTCTTCTCCTGTGCTGCTTCTGTTCCCAACCATACTGTGACTGCATCCTGCCCTGCCTTTGTATGCCAGAAGTCAAAAAAGAACAAGGGAGTAATGGAAAATCTGATATGGAAGTCAGTTGCTAAAGAATAGGGATATAATTAATGCCAGTCGTATAGCTTTATGGAAACTAGGTCTTGTCAAACAAACTTGATCTCAAGAATGTAATCTCAAAGAATGGATTGTTAAAGGCAATTGTGTAGATGTGATGTACTTATACTTTCATAAAGCATTTGACTTAGTACTGCAATATAGTCTGGCTAAAATTTTAGTATTACACAATATCAGTAAAGTGCCTGTTAAATGGATTAAGAACTGGTTAGCTAAGAGAGCTCAAAGGCATAATTTGTGGAAAGTATCACTGAATGAGAGAGTGTCCAGGGGATTTGGCAAGAAATGACATCAAGTTCAATGCTATTCAACAGGTTTGTCCATGATTTGGAAGTAATTATAAACCATAGCTGAATTTTCAGTTTTGCAATATCACAAGGTAGTGTAATAAGTAATGAGAAAAACTTTATATAAAGTGATTAGCATCACGAGGAAAGCTAATTCTAACAAAACATGTACTAGCAGTTGTATACAAAATAATCCACTCAGGATCAAGTACTGTATCTTGCTGTCCTCCTTTCTGTAGGTACATATTGAAAAAAGTCTATTGCGTTCCTTTAGAGTTGACCACAGGAGCAGGAAGCAGGACTGATTTTCAACCTACAAAAATGCCATTGACAGACTGCTAGTAGGATATAGCATATATCTCTAGTATAGACCTTTTAAAGCAAGGTAGAAAAACTGAAAAGAGCACAGCAGAGGAACCAAGATGACTTGGAATGAGCAAATAGAGCTGAGTTTGTTCAGTTTCAAAAACACTGAGAAGTGGCTTAGTGTAGAAGTACCTTCATGGAGAAAGAAATGCCAGGTGCACTTTTTTACGCTACCATGATCAGAGGACCCTTTCACAACAACAGGAATCAACATCTGGAAGCTAGAGCAGTTTGTATTAAAACTGCTGGTGTAGTTTATATTAAAAATAAGGTACATTTCTTTCAATAGAAGAATGATTGAATATTGGAAAGACTAGCAAGGATGTTTTTCATTTTGTATATCCTCAGCATCTATCCAGTGCCTTAATGAAAGAGTCATTTTAACTCATTACCATTGTGCTCAAAGTGCAATTCTGTGGCTTAAAATACAAAGGAGGGCATCCGCATGGTCCTTCTGCCCTTAAGTATGACTCTGTGGAATGAACAACGTGCTGAAGAGATTCTTGTTGACTAAGCATCATCTTTGTCCCTGCGTCATACTGAGGTCATATGCAACCCTGCTGTGTCTCTCTGTGCCACTATTAAAAAAGAACAAACTGGATGACCAGATGACATATTCTGTATATGTATACTCTCTCTCTCTCTTTGTATATGTATATAGCTTGCAAGAATCCATCGTTCTTCCATCTTGGGCTCCCAAGCCATGAATGTGTTTCTGGCCATGAGAAGGTGGCTTCAGTTAACAGCTTAGGCTGTATTCCCAACCTGCTACCTTCAGTCGGTTTGCCAGGTCAGACCAGTCTCATTTTCTGGCTCCTCAGCCTACACCCAGAGCTCCTGACTGTTCTGATGACTTTGCTTCGTCCATAGTGCTCTAAATCCCTCTTCCTCAACTCAGAATGCAGATAGGCTGTTTCTGGCCTTCCCTACTGGTAGGAGTTAATATCAGGAGCTATGGGAGATAAGGGTGCTAAAGAAGTCTCAGTAGGTCCAAGTAGGAAAAAGCTTTGCTCTGTCCCCCTTCTTTGCACCTTTGGGTTTGCAGATCCAAGGGAAGGGAAATATTTGAAATACTCAGAGGCTTTGGATGAAAATCCATAGGCAAAGATGGGGAACAGACAAACAGGCTCAAGATCTGAGTTACAGTGAGGAGAGAGAACAGTATGAGGAGGCTGAAGGAAGGTCTTTATAGTAAGATTTCCCATTAGAATATTTCAGGAGACTAAGAAAAACCCCTTGCAGCCAAAGCTGCTGTTTTGAACAACCAGAGCTTATGTGTCCCCCTCACAAAAGAACTGCAGCACCATCCTGTTTCTTTCTCATAATGGACATGGGCTTATATCCTCTCCTCCTTTTTTGTGATTCCAGTGGAGCTGGATTCGCTGAGCTGACCTGAGGCAACAGCCAGTCCTGCTGTAATTACTAGTGCTGCTTTCCTGGCAGTACCCCTGCATTCCCACAGTAGTTGTAGCGAGGGTCAGTGACCCCTGCAACCGCTTTATGCCCTTTACCCTTGCCTCCTTTCTCTGTAATGGCACTACCACTAATTTAATAGCATTAATGTTTTAAGCCTTTCTCAGATCATTCTACTCCCATTGGCCCTCCTCTTTCATCTTAATTTGGCTGGAAGAAATGGCAGCTCTTTCTTGCTGTTTGCTAATGAACCTGGAGCAAGCAGGAAGAATAGTGTCATAAAGGCTTCTATAAGCTCAGCTCAGACCAGTACCTGACTAGAGCAACTTTACAGCTGGTAAGAAAAGAAAGCAAAGCCTACCAGAGTATCTGTGGCGCAAGACTTTTTCTCAGGCATGATTAATTTCCTCAAATGCAATTAATTATTTTGTGATTCATATTTTTTTTTCTGTTTCACATGTGATTAAATCAGGACTCTATGAAGCTTTGTCAGCGGGAAAGAAAATTCCCTGGCTTGTAGGACAGACAGTACCCAAGTGGACAGGATCCTTTTGTGGGATACTGCAGATACTTAGTGGAGCAGATTTGATCTGGGCTTTTCCACAGGCTAGTTTGTAGCAGCTGTAGGACTGAGCCCTTGCCAAAGAAGCACTTATTAGTTCACACAGAGTGAAAGAATTCCAACAGGAGAGACTGTTCCCAGAAGAAGAAATTATACCAATCAAGGCATTTAACTATGCTGGGGGAGAGCCAAGTTCAAGTCTTAGGCCCAGAAAAGTAGACCAGGAACTTGAGCCCAAATCTCTTGTATTCCATGTAGGTATCCTTCTACATGCAGGCTTCTGTGTTGCCCAGTGCAAATTAGGGAGCCTTTTCTAGCAAGTGTTTCCTCAGGACAGTGAGTTCCCGCAAAACATGTAGATTTGAACAAATTCAGTATTTCCCAACAAAGCTGGTTATGCCAAGGACAGAAGGAAAAAACCCCATGAGCAGTTCTGTGGATAGGGTGCTGACAACAAGATCAAGAGAGAGATGTTAGGGAGATAATTAGATAGTTGCCCAAGCATGGGCAGACTTGTGGCAGCTGCTTAAGCTATGTCTCTCTTTTGAGTTCTTGCAAGTGTCTTCCTTACTTGGGCTGCAGTGTGTGTCAAATGGAGGAATTTTACATGGAATCATAGGGAGGATTGGCAGGTTTGCACCATTCTCTCCTGAATGCAGGGTGTGCCTGCAAAAGGCCACACACGCTTTCCTTTGCCTGTTTCCTTTCTGTGTGGAGGAGGAACGGAGATGTTGCTTCATGTGTGGTGCTTTCATATGCAGATGTGTACTTTGGGATTTGGGCCTATATGGAAGCAAGTCCTGCCATTACATTTGCTCTACTTTCTTTGTATCCAGTGCCATTGTTTTGGAGCACCTCCTAGCGCTGTTTGTTTCAGATACATGGCTGCTGATCAGTGCTATCAAAAGAGATCTGAGTAGATCTTTGATTCATCACCTTCCACTTCCTAGAATTATTGTTGTGCTTGCTTGTAGCTGGAAGGATTTGTTCCTTCCAGACACTTGGTATTGCCTCATTTAAGTGCAAGGTCACTTCTACAGCACTGGTTTTCATCCAGGTCCACCACTGCTTGGAAAGCATTCTCGAATAGCTGTTTGGCCTTTGGAATGAGTTTGTCCCAGACTGTTGCCAATGGACATCTGGATCAGAATCACGCTGGCATTGACTGGCCCCCTTGACAGTAGTCTGGGCAAAGAAGCCAGGGCTTGAAGAGATCATTAGGTAATTAGAAGATACTGCAGTTAATTGCAATCAAAGAGCCTAAAGAAATGGATGCAGAGGATCCCTTTGTGCTCCTAGAAGTAATAACTCCAAAGGAGTAAAACTGGCTCTGAAAATGTTCCCTTTTCTTTGAGAGACACTCCTGGGTGTATTGCAAGGATTTACTTAGTTTCCTGACAAACTACTTTGTACACCTGGTGGGGCTTGCAAAGCGAGGAGGCCTATAGAAGACAGGCCTAGATCTTTCTGTGGCTTGTTCACCATTCATATAATGGTTAAATGTTTCCACTGCACGGTCTTCTATTGCTAGTTGAGGAGGGAGAGTGAATGTAGCTGGACACTTAGAGTCTAGACAGGATGGTAGGACTGGCAGCTAGACAAAGCTTCTCTTTCTCCAGATTGATCTTCATGGCTTTTGGATAACAGGTCAGTCAGTGCCAGCTACATGGTGCAGTTTTTGCAAAGAACCTGCCAAAGTTTTGGAAAATTTTTAAGCATATCAGGAAGGGAAGTGTAATCGTGCATCCTGACTCCAGGCTTAGATCCTGTAACTCTAAAGTTTGAGCTGAAATTTAAGATCTCTTCTCTCTGTTCTCCAGGTTGAGCACAAAAGAGTGGAGCATTTTAGAAGTCTGAAAATCTGACATTGAAGTTGTTGTTCTTCTAAGGAAACAAAGGGGGTAGGAACTGAATGCAGCATGTGTAGTTGACAGTTTCAATTTTGTCAATTATTTTGGTGAGCAACAGCAACCTTTTCCATTCTCCTTCTTCTCTGTTGCTTTCCTGTGAAAGTGAACAAGATTCACAGATGTGTCTATATATGTACAGCATTTTGAAACTAGCACTGTGAAGTGATGCTGGATTTTCTTTAAATATTTTCTCTTAGTGAAGACCTTCCTAAACCAGAGGTGTTTGCATCCTTTGCTTGATGCTCATCTGATAAATTGTGATGAAAAATAAAATCACTGGTCAGCAGCAGCCTTCATCTGAATGGCCCTGAATGAGGCTTTGGGGTGGAGTGTTTTAAGCCTTCCTCTTCAAAATCAGAGCGCTCTGCCTGTGCAGTATTAGCACCATTTCACAGCCCAGAATCAGTCTCAACAAACTAAGCAGCATATTACTGTTTTGGTAACATGCAGGAATCCTAATCCAGAGGGACACCTGAATAACAGGCTCAAAATTTATTGGGAATCGAAGGTCAGGATACTTGCGAGAATTATGAATAGATAATTGAATGATAAATGTTAAGAACAAGAGGCTTCCTGCATCAGGTTTGGCAATAGGCACTTGCTAGAGGTGGTTCAGACAAGGACGCCTGGTGACTGCCCTCTCAGGAGATTCATGTTCAAGCAGCAGGTGCTGACAGCGTAGGAGAGGACAGGGGACTGGGAGGAACATGGCTTTTCCTCAGCTTGATAGTACACAGGCTGCCTGAGGACAAGTTTCCTGTCCCAAGTGCTTCCTTTGGGCAAGGAGGGAGGACAGGCTATGGGATTTGAATCCTTGCTAGCATGTGTACACAGAGATGGAATTAAATCTCTCTTGCATCCAAATTGTACTTTAAGAGCTTGATTTAACCCTCCACCAAAGAGGGAAAATAACACGCTAGTACATTTTTCTGCCCAGAGACACTAAAATTGATTTTCTGCTTTTGTTTAGAAAGAACTTTCATTCTTTTCCTCATGCTACCTCTCACCCAGAAGTAGACCTCAACTTTGTCCCAGCCCATGGCCTGGCCATCAGATGCCATCTACATTGTTTAGATCCTTCTGTCTAGACAGTTGTCCTTGCTAGAAGGCAATATTGTAATCTGCCTGTGTTCGGTGGAAAAAGAAATTTACTTAAAAATATGAGAAATGGTACTGGCTCAAGTATGGCTCTAGGACACTGTTGCTCAGGAAGGCAGAATGTGGCAATGAAAACCTTTTTTTTTCCCCTAATATGAATTTGTGTGTCTGCAATCTTTAGCTATGTGTCTATTAAGCTAGGTGTTGGCTATAGAAATGGAATAGCACCTTGTCACTATGGTTGTGCTGCCTTTCAAGTGGGGTTGAGAAGAAGGTGATAATTATCTGGTGATACCTGAGCATCAGATCAATTCTGTGGAATTGAGTGTTTCAAAACATTACTTACTTTTTTCACTTCATCAATTGAAAAACACTTTGTGTTTGGCTGACACCGGTTGTACTATACACTCTGGTGGCTCCTGATCATTCCTCCAAGCACAGACTAGCTGTGACAATCTTTTTATTCCATCCTATTGCCTTTCAGCCCCTCAGCCTCCAAATACCTGTGCCTTTCCACATGGAGTGCTGGAAATGCTCTTTCCAAACTTCTTTACCAAGCTCCATTGAATGTTTGTGATCACTCTCAATACTCATGTCTCTTTATGAAGCCATTAACGTAGGATGTTGAAGTTTGTCATAGAAATGGCAATAATGACTCAACTGCAGTTTATTACTACTCTTCTCTCTGTTCCCTTTTTTTCTTTCCCATCATTTTATATGTGTCCATGACCTTATTAATTGGATATTCCTGACTTGAGAAATTGTGCTTCCTCCTGGAGAAAGATTGCACCTTTGCCTGCTTCAGTGACAAAGCTAGAAAGCTGGGCAGAGTAAATAAAGCATAATGCCCAATATAAGATTATAATTAATAATGAAGTTTCTTCTTAGCTGCTTCAGCACTCTTTTCCTTGGGTTTTCACAACATCTTCTGAGATGCCAAAGGGCAGGGTCCAGTGCTCAAAACTAATGCTGCCAGCTATAACCTCCCCAACCCCTTTTTAAAACTCAGTCTAATGCCAGGTAAGAAAGGCGTTTTGGGTCTATGACTACAAGCTTCTTGTGCCTTCTTCTCCTGCTACTCTCATTTTCCCTGGCTAACCAGCTTTAAACAGCTGTCTCTGAACTTAATCCTCCTTCGCTGAGTTCCTGCTGGATCTTTCTTTTTCTCCTGTTTTTACCCCACTGCCCCTGTGCTGCCACTTCAGTGCAGTACCATGGGGAGAGAGGTTTCTTTTGCTATTTGGAACACTTCCTGAGCAGTTGCAGATTTTTTAAGGCAGTTAAAATGGCCTACAGATCATATATTGCGAGACATCTTTATCAATTATACGTTTTATTAACCCCACAGCCTCTAGTGTGCTCTCAACTTTATGCAGAGATCGCAAATTTCATACTAAAGATAAAAAGAATAGGGTTGGTCTTGAAATATTCTATCTACATGTTTTTTTCTCCCCACTTCTTTTTAGTTTTAGGGGTTCCTTGTGCCTGAAATATATTTATTAATACCATCACCTCCTCCTGTTTAATGTTTAAGTCTTTTGGTAGCAGTTTGTAGTGCAGTTTTCTATCTGCATCAGTCCTGTGCTACATTTTTTTCCTTTGCTGATAGTTTTGAGTGAAATAGAAACTGCGAAAGAATTTCTCCGAAGGGAAGACTTCCCACTCCACATAATCACCTCCCAAAATGAATATCACTTTTGTTGTTACAGTGACTTATGATAGACACATTATTTTTACTTTAATTGGTGTTCTATAACAAGGAGGTTAAGCAGATTTCAGGACTGTATTTCAAACCGGTATTTCAGTGATGGAAATCCAATGAGAAACTCTGACCATCAGTGAGCTCTTGGGGAAAGGTCACTCTTGGCATAACAGCAGTCAGAGAGCCAGGGTGACAGAGCTTGCCAGATTTCAAGAGTCTAGTTTAGAGAAAATACGGAACTATATTTAGTAATAGAGTATCTAAATCAGCCAAGCAAGACAGAGATGTTCATGGCCCTTGCCTGAGGTCACAAAGAAAGTCAGTATCGGAGGTGCAGTATTGCAACTGCAAGCTTTTGCTCAGGCTGTGTGCCTCCAGTATAGAAACGTATACCCTGTCCAGTCATGTCTCCATGGGGCAGTGTTAATATGACTAGCAAATGCTGCAGAGTTCCCAGCAAACTGCCAATGGGGACTCTAACTGGGCAAAATCTGTACCATCCAACCCCATGGAAGGTAATTACAAGCTGAAAGATTTTATGATCGTATTATTATCTATATTATATTCCACCATGAAAGAGATTAAAATATTATCTTAACACACCTGATCCTCCAAAATGCTACCAGGCATTTGAAAAACATAATTCTTTGTGTGTGTAGAATATTTTTCTCACGTGGGTCTTGCTGATTTCCCCTCATTCTCGATTCTCTCTGCTGATTGTCACATATCATTTCAGGAGCTAACCCCATCTCTGACTGCAGCTATTCGTTATCGGCCCCTTTGCCTCTACCACTTCCATTTGTAATTTAAACACCCTAATTTAATAGGTTTGTCTCATTATTTTGATTAATCATATTAACTCATATTAATTAAGAGATGGATTTAGGTAATGACAGAGGTTAATGGAGTCAGTTTTCACTTTCCCCTGGTTTTTCAAGGAAGGGGGGACACAGGGGTAGGAGGAGGAAATAAAAAGAGAGACTAGAAAGAGTGAAAAAGAGAAACTGTTGGGGGGAAAATCTCAGTTAGCAATCAGAAATTCCCTGCTAATTGAATGTCTGATTTTATTAATGATGAAATTTATAAAGGTCCTTAAGAAAAGAAAAGAATTTAGCCAGTTCAGCAGTTAAGTGTGAATATTAACTAACTCTGAGATAAAAGTTAAAATATCCATTTTCTTTTCTTTTCTCTAGTTCTTTAAATAAAAAGCTCTCTTTGACACTTCATCCCATTAGAGCTTTAGCTTCCTTTGCCATCCATTGCTAAACGGCTGGAGACTGTGCAGAGAATGTAATGTCCTGGATGGTTTAAAAAATGCTGACCTTGGGGGTCAGAAAGTAAATTCATGGATCATCATAGTGCTTATTTTCCTTGATGCTTGCTCTCTGATGATGCTTTGGTAAGTGGAAGAAGGATTCCAACTCTGCCCTACACTCTGTCTCTACTCTGTCATGCTTGTTTCCCTGAGGCTCAAGAAAAAACGAACTGCAAAAAATATCCGGTTCAGACTGAACTTTGTGTTGGTGCTGAGGGCTGCATTTCCATCTCAATAAAAGCATGATGAATCCTTTGCTCATTGAAGTCCCTCCATGGCAGGGTCTCACGGTTATTGCTCCTGGGCATGTCCAGCAGCAGCCTGCTCCTAATTTGTCCCTTTCTTTTTCCTTGCTCGTACCAATGCTATATAGGCATAAAAACCCATTTGAGGAGGGGAACTCTTTACAGCCCTACTGCCCTCATGCAAAAGACAGTATGGAGAGCTCTTTCACCCTGTGCTCCATGCCACTTCAACTGACCTGCTTCAATGAACATTTGAAGAGAAAGCCATTTTGGAGAAGCAGCTGGTTGGTAGTGAATTGTGGGGCAACTGTGCACGGCCCCAGAGTAAGCAGCCAACCTGTCTCCTTACCAGAAAAGATTTTTGTGACAATGGTAACATTCCAATGGTAAGCTTTTTGTGGCAATGGTAACATGGTATACAAAGTAAAAGGAGGTGACCCTACAAGAACAAAAACTGTTATTCAAACCATAAATTAACAAATATGAGCAAAGAGTTTGTATAAATTGTCACGAATCTAAATCGAAAAAAATTAGAACAAAAATGTTGTTTTGTGGACAAACTTTCGCAAAAAAAAATATATTTAATTGTGAAGGAACTTGATGTCTGTGTATATACTCTTCCAGTAAATGTTGCTATTGAAATGTAGTACCCACAGGCAACTTGTGAAAGGGAGCCAGTAAGGTTTGTAAGACCATGTATTAGTTTGAAGTGTAGTGCACTATCAGCCCAAAGATTATTTGGCAATAAATTACAAAGAAAAACACCAGGAACATGGTGAACATTTCCTGTGAGGTATTTTGGGAAATATTCTTTAAGTATGACCAACTGTAGCCACTGTATTTATCTTAACTCAGTAGAATATGCTGTCTGTGGAAGGATACACAGTACCCCTTGACTGTCCAGATTTCATGACTGCAGTACAGTTCCTTGCTCTCAGCTACTTTAGGCTGAAGTTTGCAACATAGGCAGTCTCATGTGAGTTTTTAATTTCATCCAGCTGGAGTCCTTAGACCTAACTTGACTGCCACTCAGAAGAAATTTGAATATAAATTCCAGAAGTTCAGTACTTTTTGGTGTGATCTGTGATTAAAATAGCAGAAGTCTAAAGTGGATTTTTTCCATAATCAGTATTTCAGAGTGGACGAATGAAACAAATTTAATTTCACACCGCACTAGAGCCATTGAAATACAATAGGATTGGCTGAACTTTTTGTGACTGTGATGAGAACATCAAAAAAGAATTTTGCTTTTGCAATGATGTTTCATAACAGGTAAAAATATACCACATTTCAAGACTGTTGGCAACCTGAGAATGTTGACAGTCTGTTGCTATGATGTTAGAAAGCACTACAAAATTAACATCCTTTTTTGTTGTTGTTTTGTTTTATCTTTGCTTAATATAAGCATAAGTCAGCTAGGGAATGGTTTCTATGCAAAATGACAGTTGACCTGAACAGTGGAGAACCATAAGTTTGAACAATCCAGTTGGCGTTTCCCATCTAATAGCTTTTGGCTTGCATATAGAATATAAGCACGTAGGACTTGCATTTGAAAAACACAAGGCTCAGAAGAGGGAGAATTCTAGGTGTGTAATATTAAGAGATTTCAGAAATAGATGACTGGAAGCATCTAAATGCAGCCTGGCATTATGAAATGACCCAATGAAATTTCACTAAATTGGGAATTAGAACAATACAACTGACAGTGTGTTTTTATTCAGAGAATGAAGGTCTTGTTCAAGCAGGGAAAGCCTCTCAGGCAGACCTGGTCTCTGTGGAGTCTCCCTGCACAGTTACTGACCCATCACAGCTGCCTCTCTACCTGGGAGTATTCCTGAAACTCCAGCCTCTGAAATCCTGCTTTCCCTTGAAGAGTTCTCATTTATTCTCATTTTATTAAAAGCATGCAAAGCTTTTGTCTCTACAGAAAAACTTGAAACAGTAGAATTTTAAAAGCTCAGAAAATGTAAAAGCCCAATAGGAAAATCCAATACATGTATATGCATATATATAAAAAATGTATATATAAATTTGTATATAAAAGACAACAGTACCTCATGTTTTGAGGCAGTTTTGGGATTATTTTGGAACCTGACTCAAAATTGAAGTCTTTCATTTTACAAAACTGTCAGTGATTTCATTGAGGGTTCAAATGGACAGAGAACACCAGATACAAGATTTTCATTGTGGGACTGGGAGGACTGGACTGCTCCTTTCTGGAGACTTTTAGTGGTTTCTGTTTGAATTAATATGTGTCTAAAGGGCAAGTTTGAATAAAAGAGCTTGACTTCAATGTTTATGATTTTTTTTCATACTCCTTCACTTAAGTTTGGGGTACAGATTATTTTTATTAACAGTAGACATTCAACCAGAGTTGCATACTGCAAGGGAGTACTAAATAGGCAAAAGCAGATTGTAATACTAGCCTCTGACTAAAAATAAACATTAAAAAAATAACAGCACAGAATAATTGTGTGGACGTAATATTTTTCTAAAAAAAAGCCACTGTAGTTTAATTCTGATTTTACTTGTGTGTTTTTTACAGCAGACAAAAGTCAATGGAATTGCCTCACAGTCTACAGTAGCATGAGCTTAGAACTGAATCCTGTGTCATAAAATATTACATGTAAGTATATACACACTTCTCTGTGGGTGCACTGTATCTCTTTGTCTATGCATATTCAAGTGTATATGTTTCACAGCGGCTGTCTGCATCATTCACTTCCAAAACCAGCACGCATTCATTTTCATAACTTTTTGTTCTATTACAATATTAATGGGACTATCAATGGGAGAGGACAAGAGAAGCATTTTTAATGTTTATCTGACAGTTGCAAATTTCACTTGAGGTTGTTTACTGGGATCTGATTGTTGGCAAAGAGGAGTATGAAAGGCAGCAAGATGAATGGGATCACAGGAAGAAGAGATGTATTTATGGGTCCTCTTAGCACCATCTAAGAGTAATAAAAAGTCCTGTCTTACCCCTCCTTTACCAAGAGTTAAATTTTAAACAGCAAAAAATGAGGAATTGTTTTAATTAACTTGATTTAATCCAGGTGACCTGTTCAAAGTGAAACACATTGCATGTAGTTACATGAAAACTAGGTGAAGGTCTCGGTTTATATATGTTTATTCTCATCCAACATATTTTCCCTAGTGGGGAAAATGTCTGGAAACGACAGAGAGTTTGTGGACTTGTGGATGAACGTGCAACGTGGTGTCAAACTGTGTACTGAATTGCTGTTGGAGCTTGCCTTTTTGTCTCTTCAGTTCTAGTACTATCCTAAGTGAGACTTATTTGTTACAGGGAAAGCTGAGCCCTTTCCCAGTTTTGGTCTGCAGTTCTACAGACCTTAAGTTTTACAGATCTGGGCATTACACCTCCAGATTTTCTGTGCTGTAACATCACCTCAGAAGAAAAAGAACCAAACAAACCCAACAGTCTTGGAATTCTGCTTGTCTTTTTAGTTCATGTTTTAAAATGTTTATCTTTAAGTATCAGTTTTTCAACTAGACAGGCAGAGACCCTAACTTTGCACCAGCCAATGTTTAAGAGCAGAATAAAAAATTTATAGGCTATACATTACACAAAAATGGTAGAATGACAGCTAAAAGTATTGTTTTCAGCTCTGGTCATTTCTGTCACAGATTACTGCAGAAATAGAAGAACTTAGAGTTAGGTAGCAGGCTGAGTTGTTTGGAAAAACAGGCTGTTTCATCTGAGGGAAAACCTTTGGAGAGGAACATGGAATCATGAGTGGAAGGTTTAATTTTCCATGAAAAATGAAATCCAAAATAACTGGCTACGTAGATTTGAACTGTTAAATGCTTCTTCCTGGGAATTACAGTTCATGTGCTTCTCTTTCTGTTCTTCTCACTAGGTTGGGCTTTTTTTGGTGGATTAGCTCTCCTTTGATGCACCTTGACTGCCCCACTGAGAAGCTTTGGTGAGGACTTAGACAACCACTACAGAGCACTGTGGAGGGTATTTTTTTTTTAATGAAAAATATGAAATTTCCACAGAAAATAGAAACATTACCCCAAGTTGTAATTATGTCAAAGGCAATTAATTTGGGGGAGGGCTTGAAAGAAATTTCAGCTGTCAGTAAGTAAAATAATAATTGTCATAGTACATGAATTCTTATTGTGTTTTGAAATATCACACTGAGGAAATAATAAATTTGGAAAGAAGCAGATACAAAACCCTTGGAAAGGAAATCAAACAGCTATATGAAATGGGATTCTCAGTTGTAATGTATGGCTTCTACCATCTGCTGCCTTTTGGCAAAGCAGCTCTCAGCCAGAGCTAGAATCCTTTGTCCTGTGCTGAAATAGTGTTAGAAATACACATTTCAAAGGTAGTGCACAGGAAAGACAGCTTGGATGGGTAAAGAGGGAATTTGACAATGAACCAGTCAACCAAACCTGTGACCTCTCCGAGATGCTTTTGTGAGCCTGCCTGATCTGTGAGCATTTGGGCTGGATGGTTTCGGTAGGGGTTTTCTTTTCTGGCATATGGTCCTGCCTTTTCTGGATCCCTTTCTTCCCCTTTCTGTGGGCTGGGGAGAGCTGTGCAGGCAGACAGCATGTAGCCATGCATGCCATCCAGCTGCTTTGAAAACTGGCTTGTGGTAGCAAGGGAGGAGGTGAGAAAATCCTTCATTGCTGCTTGTGCCAGGGATCATGGAGACGACACAGAGACATCAGTGGAGTCCACACATCATTGCCTGGTAACTCCACTGACTGTTTATCAATTACCAGAACTAATTTCTATTCAGTGTTAGGTTTGGGTTAATTACAGTTAAGTTCCTTTCAGTAGTTAGGTTAATTACCATTGGGTGTTCCCTGTTGTCACTGTCCCCAAAAGAGGGGGCTGATCCTGGCCCTGATTCCTGTCTACAAAATCCAAATTTGAGCTGGGACTAAGGCAGTCTGGACCAGTGCTTTATTATAAAACCAATGAGGCCGCAACCATGTTGCACATGCCTTCATTGCCTAAGCCTTCTCCAGCACTTTTAAAGCAATCTAGATTTGGTGTGTCCCTGCTCAGAGATGCTCCTATGGACTTTACACAGCAGGCAGGGTAGACTTAGCTATTCACTTACCTCTGGGCTCCACATGCAACTCTCACCTACAGTGCGACTGCTGGCTGGCTGCCTTAAAAGCTGGAGCCTCCTTCTTTGGAAGGCACCTGCAGGAAACGAAGAGTCCTACCCTTTAATAGTGAAATTGTTGGTGCAGTATCTGCATGTGTATTAACTGACTGCTGGGGCCAAAAGCACTGTAATTTCTCACAATTTTGCTGCAAATTGGCCTTTGGATTCTGGTGCTTTGTAGTGTGACATCCTCAGCAAGCTACCACTGTAAAAGTAGCATCAGCCGGGCGTTTATCTCTGGCATGCAACTGTCTACATCCACAGTCCCAACCACTGCATCTTTCTAAGCTGATTCCTCTGGGAAGGAGCTAGTGTGTCCTTTGGTCATGAACACAGCCATGTGCACAGGGGGAAGCCTCATCTACTGGGCTAAGCATTAAACTGAAATCCCAGGATCTGTGCCTTTAGATAACCCTTTTAGTGCAGTCAAGTCACTTAACTTCACTGTTGCAGCTTCTTCCTCTAGGGAAAGGAATTCAGCACCCTCTTGCAATGTAAAGGCTGATGAGTACAGCTGGTAGACTGGCTGAGTGAGGGGAAATGGAGGAGGCTTTTTTCTCCCTCCTGGCTGCACTTGATTCTGTTTAGGGCCCCTGTGGGAAAAAGTGCTATTTGGGGAAACGGATTTCTCACAATGAGGGTGGCAAATTTTTGGTAGGCTCTGAAAGAACTTTGTGGAAATGATTTCAAAAGTTGCATTTACGGAAAAAGATAATAGGTGAGGAAAATGGAGAACTGTTACTTGCTGTATTCTCCTATACTAGAACAAGGCACTGTTCCATAGAGCTGACAGGAGGTTGGTTTAAAAAGGATAAAGGAAGGAGCTTCTGTGGCTGGCTGCTAGAGGTTCTGAGACCTGAGAGCACTAGCATGTTCGAAGAGGGGCTAAGCAAATTTGTGAATGGCAGGCTCATTAAATGGATGCTAAAGAGAACATGAGAAGGTACTGCTGCATGCCACAACTCTGAAGGAAGAGAGGTGCTGCCAGAGGAAGGTTTAGGAGAGATGGTACATGACTCTGCTTAGCTTGCTTTGTTTTGGAGTGTTGTGTGTAACAGAAAACTAGTAGTGGTAGGACCAAATGTGAGGTGACCGGAGGACAGAATTACCTTATTGCTTGTGATCCCAGTGGCCTGCACAGGTTTTAAGTGAAAGCAAATATCTCTACTGGCCATGAAGTTGGCATAGCATCCAGTGAGTTGTTTTCCCAGGGTGATACTGACTGACATTATTTTGTGCTGAAATTTTCCTTAGCATATCCCAGCTTGGCTGGTGGATGAAACTGGACAGGAAGCAACAGCGTACCTCTGTGGAAAAGTATCTTCAGCAATTCTGTGTGTGCACCAAGCCTAGAGCCTGTTCTGTAGTTTGGGTGGTTGGGGGCAAACCATGTGCTTTCTGCCTCTCCTGCTTTTTAAAAAGTCCCTTTAGCAATGAGCATTGTTGTGCAATAGGTTCTGCTGAGCATGCTGGCAGCAATGATTCCTAACTGAGGGACTCATGCTTCATGCTTATCCTGGAAGCTTGTTTCACAGGATCATCCTAAGATGCTGAGAACAACTATGTTGTTACGTGCAGGAATATTATTACAGTGCCTTCATAGGTGTCTATGATGCTGAAACTCACATGCCATCTGCTTGTGTGAAGCTCTGCTCTAAGCCAACTTGATTCCACCTTCAGGTTGTATGCTGAAGTGGTAAAGGTATTTGAAGTATTTCTTCTCTCTTTCCAAGCTAATGCCTTTCAATTGCACCTGTCTCTTATCAGAATGACCTTTGGTAGGACACAGTGTGGAAATTTGGAGAGTTACATTCAATATGGTTACCTTCAGTCATGTTCATAAAGTTCTTTGCAGGCATTTATAATGTAACTTTGGATCGTGTTCCTGAAGTAAGAAAGTGTTATATCTAGGTTGAAGGTAGGGAAGTAAAGGTAGAAGGAGGCAAAGGTGTTTGCCCAGGTCTGCAGATAAAGTCACTGGACGTTGACATCTCAAATCTGGTGCCTGCCTTTGTGTCCTAAAATGTGACTGCATTGCTGATAGACTGGGGTATCACTGAATAACAACTTTGCTATGCTGGGCAGTAATAAAGGAACTTTCCAGTGCTGTCCTCCCAATAGGTACAGATGAAAGAGGTGTGTGCATGATGGGAAATGGGTGGTCAACTGTGATGGAGACCTACAAAGTTGTACAAACTAGTGAACAAGCCTCTAGGTTTCATTGGGTGCTATGTGAAGAAGAAGGAAATACTCTCAAGTATCAAGTTGAATTTAGCAGTAGAATTTAATCTCACTGGATGTGTGGGTGACCGTGAATATAAATGAGATTAGGTGTTCAAGTCCATTGATGGCTGATAAATGGAATGGTTTGAATACAACCTTTGGCCTTATAAACCCCTTAAAGCACTGGCTGCTAGAAGGGTATACCTGGAGAAGGTGGACCCTTTCCTAAGCACCTGGTGCTAGTTGTTGGTGAGACAGGATTTTCAGTGTGATGGACCTTTGGTCTGTCTGTTCTTATGAACTTGACAATGCACATTTTGATATGGCAATCAATGTAAGCTCTCATCTTGAGAATGATGGTTAGTAATGTTAAAAGCTATGACAAGATCTTACAGCAACTCTTCTACTCCAGTCTTCCTTGCTCTGTCCTTGCAGCATTCTGTGCAAAAGTCCAGCTTCCTGCATTCTAACAAGTTAACAAGTACCAGGGCCTAAATGGGGACCTCAGGTACTGCTCTAGAATTGCTGGTAAGGGCTTGCTCAACCTGTGATTATGCATGTCTGCTCCGAACTAATATCCTGCACTGATCTCTGACTATGCTGTGCTTGTGAGATTGCAGTGTTTCAGAGGCAGTTTAAGGCTGAGGTCCTTTCATGTTGATGCAAGAGCTGATGTTAACATAATTTTCTAGAATTTGACAGATGTGTTAATTATATTCCATGTTCTGTAAGTGCTGTTTCTGCAACGCTGGTCACTTTCTGTCCTGATTGTTGGTGCCTGAGTTCTGAAGTAACATGACATATATCTGTTTTAGAGGTGACAGTGTTTTAAAGGGAGGTGAAATGATTCCTATAGATGAATTCCAAGGTCTTTTTGAAATGAAACACTACATGTGCCTAGCAATAGTAGATAATTAGCCTTCTTTCAAACTCCATTTCAGCAACAAAGCTGCTGCCATCTCACCGTTTTGTACACATTTGTGAAGTAAAACAATCAGTATTTAGAAAAAGCACTTATTCTATATCAAAACTGTAAGACATGAAATGAAGCAGCTGGGGGCAAATCTTCTCCAGGCCCCCTTCCTATTTTCAAAAATCCTAAATAAGTTTAAACTTGAAATCTGGTGTTCATTGATGGGCCAGGTAGGTAATATTCAGTCTAGCTCCTGTGACTTACATGGGTGGGAAAGGAAGGGATTGTGGAGCATAGTGAAATTTTTCCAGAAGTCACACACCTCTTTGCCTCTCTGCTTGGGAAGAATGTAAATGTGAGTGTGTTTCCTGGTGATTGTCCAGCTGATAGCCTCTTCGGCATTCCACTGAATGGCCACCTGTCTGCCTGTAATAAATGATGGCTATAAAGGGAAGTGATCGCAGCCATGATATAGCCAGAGGCATTTGTTTATATTCTTATAATATGTATCAGATTGAATAGAAATTATCACTTACAATTGACAAATGGAGAGTGGAGATAGTTGGTGGGGATGAGGAAGCTCAGCCAGAGCTGGGCCAGCTGCAAACTTTCTTTAGTGATGGCTGTCTGCAGAATGCAGGTGTCGAGCCAGCCAGTGATTGATGGTGAAGCTGGAGGCTTGCTTGTGTTAATGATCCACATATCTTTGTATAGCAGCACACAGTCAGAGTAAAGCCTCTTGTTGCTTCTCAGAAAGAATCCTGATGGGTAGAGGCTGCCATTTAGGGGTGGAGTGTGTGCTTAGGTAAATGGGGGCCAAAGCAGAGGACTATTCCTGGGCATTTCTCCAGGAGAACAGTACTGACGTGTTGTGTTGCCCCTCACAGTTTAAGTGGTGTACAAGACCAGGACTGATGAACCTAAGCAGAGTACACCTGGCTGGGTGCCGAAGTGCTGTTATGTTACTGTAACAATAATACTGTTGTGCGAACAGGGGAAAGGGGTATTCCTTGGATCTCTATTAGAGCAAGAGTCTGCCTTCTATGACTGCTTTCTTGAATGGCTGCTACTATTTCTCCCTCTTGTGTCTGTGTAGACACAGGACTTCCTCTTCTGGATCAAGAAGCTGAGTATGTCCAAATGAGAAGCCTAAGAATGATCAGGGCACTGGAAAGAGAGCCAAGTGCATTCAATCTGCAAACAAGATTAATGTTTTAAGCTCCCACTAGCATTTGATCCTTTTTGGCAAGTCTTGGGAGGGATACTGGAACTAAAGAAAAATCTTGGACCAAAGATAGAAAAGCAGTTTCCCAAGACAAGTGATACCATCTCTGTTGCTTGGCGTAAATTTAAAACTAGACTGAACAAATCTGTAGAAAAAATGCAGCTGGTAGGAACGGTGAACTATGTACTCTCTATGAACTGTTTGTCAGGAGAGCTTTTTGGATTCTACATGTGAAGACCTATTCCTGCAGGTATCTGTAGTGATCTGCTGTGTCCTTATTTGCTGTCTGAAGCTATTTGGAGGTGGGGTTGTTGAAAGAAATGAAGTAGGAGTGGCTAAGGAAGCAAAGTGCAGGTGAGAGTGCTGCAGCGGAGGTCAGTTCCATTCATTGTGCTTGCCTCCCATTTTGGTATGAAGGAATAAAGATAGCACCATAATCTATAGATATTTTGTAGAAGAAAAAATTATGGAAAATGCAACAAGCCCTAGCATAGAGTTTAATGTCCTCTCACCCACCTGTTCCCCTCTGAAAATATTCCATATAGGCCCAGCCAGCAAGTGTGTTTGTCTGTGAGTCTATGGGATACAGATATGACTTGAGTGAAAGCTCCATGTGAGAGAGGCCCATCATGTAGCTACTGCCAGGAGAGGGAATAGATTTAGCTATAAGCTGCCTTTGTGCTCTTCATTCTGTTGACTAGAGTGCTGTCTTGTGCCTGATAAGGGAGGCTACCCTCTAATTCTTGGAGTCTTGCCCTAAATATATCTTTTCAGTTTGGTAGAAAACATATGTCCCAAATCTCTGAGAACTCATAACTCCTGCTGGATAAATTCAGGGAGTGCTGCCAGTCAACCCTGTGCAAGGACTTTCAGCTTGGAAAGGAATGCTCCTTCTCAATTTTCTGCCCAGATACTGAATACTACTAGGGAAAGGGTTATATGTCAGTTGGGTAATTCAAAACATTATGAAAAAGTGAAACATTTGAAAGAAGCATCAGTTTCTTTCTGATATGTTGGCTCTACTGATGGCTATTACTTTAGGTTTCCCCACCAGCAGAGGAAGCTATTGGATACAAATGAACTCTCATTTTTCTTATGCTGTTAACAACTAAAAAGCAAATGGTGCTTTGTCTGGCTTGCATGGGACTGTTCTGACTACAGACCCACTGGCTTTGGCTTGCTTCCCTGTCTTAAATTTTATTTCACACCTCATGTTTGTGCAGTGCAAAGTCTTCTCTCCAGAGATCTGGCTTAGATAGAGCATACTACTCACTGCTGCCTGGTCTTGCTAGGACAGACAGTTCCTTGCATAAGTTAATAAATCACATAATGCATGATGTGATCAATACATCCCTTCCATATTGAAATTCCAATAATCAGCTTGCCTGAGCAAGTAGGAGACCAAACCTGGTACATATACACCTCAAATCCTGTCATGTCTATTAACACGTTGCTTTTAGGGAATTTGTCACAGATGCTGGCACTGTAAATTCTCTAGAGCAGTAACTTTTATGTGTTTCTGCTTGTAAATCATCATTCAACAGTATGACATTATTTTTATCCCTGTGCTCAGAATTATGTGGCTGTTTTAGCTTTAATGTCACAGCTGTGGGCTTGTATTCCTAGTTCTGTCACTGACTCCTGTGGCCTGGAGAACTTGCTATTGGTCTCTGTGCTGTACTTTTTGATGGGACAGCAATACCTTCTTCTGAAACCATTCCAAAGTCTTCAGGCAAGAAGAACCACTTCAGTGTTTAGTGAGTAGAACTGCTAGGCTGAATGATAAAGGGGAAACTCAGAAAACCCTTTGCTGGTTTCTTAATATCTTTTATTTGGAAAAATTACACTGTCCTTCTTGTAAAGCTTACAAAAGCAGAACTTTGATACTTGTTTTAAATCTGAAAGTCCTTACAGTAAGAAAAAAAATCCCACCTGTTTATTGACTTAGCTTTACCACACTTTTATGTGTTACATTGACCGGTTCTTGTCCTCTTTTACTCCAGAGAAGCACAGAATGATGTTTTGAGAGGGAATCTAAGGCAGCATGAATTTATCCATTCAAGTCTAGTACTGAGAAGAGGAGGTGATAAATAAAGTACTTATAACTTTGCTTAGATAAATGCCACTTTGTCATGGTATCATAAATAAAATCTGTGCAGTTGTAATAATTAAATTAGGTACTGGCAGCAATTAGGTGTTATATCCTAAATATATTTGTTGGCAGGTGCTGACACATACCTATAATTGTGATGTGTGATGGGGTGGAAGAGATGTCTAAAAAAAATCCTAAACCAACAAAAACACATAACGAAACAACCAACCCCTCCTGATCTTTGGTGGTTCACTTTCTGATGTCTGATGGCACATTACTGATCTGAAGGGCAGTGCTGTTGCATTAATCTGACTGGTATTGAAGTAATAAATTAGTTTTCCTGCAGCTTCAGTATAGCTATGCTTACCTGCTTTAAAGCTTAACTGAGTATTACCTTGCATGTTCTTACTTTGTGCTCTTCTAGTAACCGAAGTTGAGGGTGTTTAATGCCATGTTAATTTGGGAACACAGGCTTTCATTCAGAGGTGCATTTGAGCTATGGAAGCATTTAATATTAAATAGAAAGAGATAACAGACAGTGGCAGCATATCTCACCAGTATATAATACTAAACTCATTAAACACTGTGAACTCATGTTAGTGAAGTTACGGGAGACTCAGGAGACCATGATATATATTGATTATGTAGTTGCAACCTGGGTATTTTCCTATCTCCAAAGGCTTTCCCCTGAGCACACACTGCTCTGTATTGGGTGTGGGTTTTCTTTTTCCAGCCAGGACTTCTGTATATAGAATCCTGTCCTTCACTCCAGTCTGGAAAGTCCTCCCTATTTCGTCAGCACAGATGTATGAAAAAAGCTGTGGAGAATGAGAGGAACTGAAAAGGATCAAATTAGAGTGTAGAGGATAGAGTCAGTGAAGGTGAAAGTAAGTGTGACCTGATAAAAGCTGTTGCAGTGTGGTGAAAAGCAATGGGGTGAGAAAGGTTTCTCAGCATCCTTCCTAGAGAAGAGCATCTTAACTTCCCTTTTGGTAGGGAAGCTTTCTGTCTTTGTCCTCTCTATCCTCACTGACAAAATCCATGGGAACTATGGCAGTATGAAGCCGCTGTAAAAGAATCTAAGTAGCTTGGTGTCCTGTTTGGTAATGGCACTATTGCATACTTCTGTGAAGAACAGCAGTGTTTGGTAATCCAGCAGTTTAGGGGCTTCCTGAGCCAAATGTTTCACATGAACTACTATGTTGAAATCTCCTTACAAAGTCTTTTGTAAGCCTAGGCTGAACAACATCTGATGAAGCAAAAGTGGGAGTGGTATGAATTAGATCTCTTGATCCCTGAAATGTCACAAAAGTGTAACCAAAATACCTTCAGCCAGCTCCAGAGTAGCTTGTAGGGCAGCAGTGTCCTAGCTGTTTTGAGGAACTCAGATTAAAAATGCAAAGCCCATCTTTAAATTAAGTGGGAAGGATTTCAGTGAAACCTTGTGACCTGGAAGAAGGGAGGACCAGAAAACACCGTTTGTATGGGGCATTGTTTCAGACCAGAAGATTCTGAAGTTCTGGCTTGTTTGGTATAGGGTTTGAGTCACAGGAAGAACTAGTTCTCACTTCATAAATGAGTGATTACTTGTCTTGTTATGGAGAGCAAATGTAGCCTTGGTAATACGGTTGCAAAGAGCCCTGCCATCATCTTAATAAAAAGTTTGGATTTAATTATACTAGGGACTCTCCAAATTTTACAGCTTTCTCAGAGCCCATGGCACTCATAGTTCCTATATGAAACAGAACCGATTGCAGTTACCTGCTGTCCTTACTCAGTGCAAGGCAATGATGCTTGGAGTATGGAGGAACATTTATGTGTGAGCGACTGGGCTGAAGATGTACAGTGGAGAAGGGATAATTCCTTAGATGCAGTACTGGAGCCTGCAGACTGTTCTTGGTTGTGTATGTTATATGCCCAAAGAGGAAAAGGCTGTGTACAATCTAACCAACTCTCAACAGGCTTAGACACAGATTCCTGGCAAGCTGATGCAATTTAGGAACACTGGCATCTGTTTTGAAGAAAAAAATAAATCAGAAAGCCATTACTTGTTAGGCAAAGTGATAAAAGCCCTAACAAAGTATATGGGATTTCCTCTTTCTTACAGGTTTAATGCTTGCTCACTCTCCCCTGCCTTTTAAGGAGAATCAGGGATTTGAGTTGCTTTTTGGATATTGCATATGTGCTACTGTCCTCTTCTTGCTTTTTTACCACCTGCTGGTTTCTCTTCTCTGTATCTGGGCCTTCCTGGCTGATGTATACCTGCAGCATGAATGTGAAGGTGTGTAGCTCTGGCACAAGGCCATCCCCTTTCCCCTCTTTACCCCCATAGCATGTGCCAAATATGTTAAGAATCAGTCAAGAGGACTGCTACAAAAATAATAGCACTGGCATTATCTCTGCTTCTCCTACTCCCCTAGGGCTCCCTGTGCAGCATTTATGTGTTCTTCTTAACAGGATGGTGATCCTACCTCCCTCTATGGTGCTTGGAAAAATGGTCCCCCTAAGTGATGTTAGACCTTTATCTCACTCTTGAGGTTTTTTTTCCTCCCACTATCTCAGCTATGTACTTATTCTCAAATTTCAGTGTAGAAGGTGACTTCTGCATTTTGCTCTGTTGTGGTGGGTAGGGCACAAGAGGACCCTGGAGCACTGATGTTCTCTTTCCTTTCTTTCCCTAGAGATTCTGCATGCAGGTGACTCTTCTTCCCATACAGGACTGATGGCACTTCCCTCTAGACACATCAGTGCTGCCCCTACCCTGGACTGCTGGATAGGAATGAGAGGTATAACATCTCTGGTCCTCCTTCTATAACAACTTTGCCCCATGTGAGGGGTGTGTCCCACAGCAGTCTATCTCAGCATACCCTTAGTGGATAATTATGCTCTGGAGCTGACTTCTAACAGTGATAATTACCTTCCCTGTAGTTTTCCACTAAGGAACCACCATGTGTTTTAACATGGCTTAATGAATTAAGTACCCCATGTGGCATTGGTCTCTCTCATTGTGCTCGTTCCAGGGGGATGAAGGAAACTAAGCATTATGATGGGAATTGATAACAACTAGTTGGAGCAACATGCAGACCAGCCAGCTCTGTCCACTAAGCAAAAGTGTACATTCACTCTGCACTGGATAGCTTTTGGGTCCTGACTTGCAGCCGCTACCTCATGACACTGGGCAATGCTTCCTGTCCTCCTTGCCTCTTTCCTTTTCACTTTGCCGCTCCCTTCTGCCTACCTGAACCAGTTCTGAGAGGAGAGAGCTAATAACACAATAACTCAGGGTGGGAATCTTTCCACTGCACCCTTTCCCCACCCCCACTCCTGTCCATACAAGATTGATAATGAAACCGATACCTTTCACCGGCGTAATTTTCATATTTAATGAGCGTGACTCAGAAACTATTACATTAATTAGTCAAATCCCACAAACCGTTAATGGTGCACGCAGTAATTAATATTGTATTCAATTAAAAGCTGACCTGTTTCAGGTGCCTTCCCCTTGTTTGGGGGGCTCTTTGCAGACAGCATGTGTTCCAGTGCCTGAGGCCAAGCCTTTTATTTTGTTCCAGTGGTGGGCAAGGGAGGTATTCTTTTTTCCTGTTTTGCTTTTATGGGTTTTTTCTCCATGAACATATGCTTGTTTCTTTCCCACCCCCCCCACCCCACCCCCCAACTCTGAACGTGGCTGCTCTCACTATACAGACAACCTGCTTGCTGTGATTTATGGGTTAGCACAGTGCGGGGCTCACAGACTGGAAAAATTCCAGTTTACACAAGAATTCCCTGAAAAATGAGCTTGGTTAATTTATTTCTTTCATTAACGAGTTTGAACTGTGAGATAATCTTTCTAAAACCCACTACCCTCGCCTTCACAAACCCCAAGAAGAAAAAAGGGCCCCTGTTCTGCTTCCACAGGGCTCAAATTCACATCTTAACTAGCTATGAAGAAAAATGTCAAAACTTACTTCTGAAATGTCTTTAAGGAGGTGGGGTTTTTTCTCACCGGAAGGTGAGAGGTGGAGGTCCTAGATCCTAATGTTAATGTTTCAGACCTGCTCGTCTGAGTTAGCTCATGGCTGTATCCTGCTGAAGCCTGTGGGTTAGCTGCTCGTTGGTTCTGTGGGAGCAGGGCACAGTCTTTAAGCTAAGCCTTTGTGTCATAGCAGCTCCCTCCTATTGAGCTGTGGTTCACTGGTTGCCTAAGATCTACAAACCACATCCAGTAGTTTCCTGTGCTGTTTCCTCCTGTTCGGTAGGAGGTGATGAGTTGTACATAGGTCCTGTCCTGATGCTGATCTTCTGTCTGATGTCTGCTGATCTGAGGACCACTGGATACAGTGACCTCACAGTTGGGAGCTGTTGCTTCAAATCAGTTTGGGCCATTCCACCAGAATTCACAACAGCTTTTTGTGTGTCACCTGTGGCTTCTTTCCCCCTCTTCTTTTTTCCCCTGTTGCCCTGGTTACGGTTATGATCTCCTTCCAAGTGCTCCACAATACCTCTGTTCCATGCTGAATGGCTTGCAATACGCTAGGTAATCCCTTCAGCAGATTCAGAGACCTTGTCTGGACTCTCCAATTTTTCTGTGTTCTGACATGCAAGGGGGCAGTACTGAATACAGCCCTAAACCTTCTCACTGAAGTTGAAAAAAGAGGATTTATTGTCACCCATCTGTCTCACAAAAGTTGTGTCTGTAGATAAATATTAAAACAGCAATTGTAATAAAATCACCCTGCTTGCTTTGGTATCTGCTCTGACCAAAGGCTTTTCCACTGAGTCATTTCTCTCTAACCAGATCTCTTGGTTTCTGTTACCATATTGCATTGTTTTCCACTACAGATAAATATTTTACTATTCATACTAAGTTTCTGCAGAACAGAAGGGAAAATATGCTATTGTTACAAAGACTTTGGATGAGAAACACATGAAATATCACTGATTTCTTCGTAAATAAGTGTAGTCATCTTTTAAGAAAATAAATTCTTCAAAACAGAATAATACAGATGCTTTGTAAACATCTATTATTATCCTTTAAATCAATAGAATTTACTGAGAAGGAGTGTCACTTATTATCATTAGACTTTCACAGAAAATTTAGGAATGGTGTCCACATATTGATGCCTGTTCATTAGTCTAACTAAAATGTTTATATTTATGTAGGTTTTGCCACACTTATGATGTCTTTCAGCCTTTTTTTTTAAGCTTGTGGGCCTCTAAAACACTTTTCCATGGATGTGTGGGGTCCTGTATAGTGACACTGAGCCTCCTGACAATGGGATTGCTTCTTGTAGATTTCTTTTTTGGTTCTATTGCAAGTATTTTGAGGAATACTGGTTGCCTGTAAATTGCAAGACGAAAACTATTATTGTGGACGATGCAGGCATGCAGGATTTTACTTAATGTTGTGTAGAGCAGGAAGAATGTTGCTCTTTCTTCCTTGTCAGGAATTATATATACTGTATTAAATACCTCAAAAGTACCAGCTGAGTAAAGTATTGCTACTTCTTTTAACCTGCATATGCTTCCTTTGGAAGGGCAGGTATCAAGTGGGGATGGCTATGAAAATGAATGGCTGACTGAAAGTGCTGATATGAATACTGGTGTACTCTGAGCCACTACCACTCAGTTTTCACTGAGGGTCTGGAAATGAGGCCTGCTCAACAAGTCAGTGGGCTGTCCACTGTTCTGCCCAGTTGGCTACACATTGCATATCGCTGCTGTGGCTGGCACTGCAACAGTGCAACACAGTGAGTGCCTTTGGGCTGGGTGAGTACTGAAAAATATGGCATCTCCCACAGGACCATGATAAACATCCTGTGGTTTTGAGATTGCAAAGGTTAGGCAAAATTTACTTGCACACTACTTCTGTCCTCTGGCCTCATCGTTGGTTTGAGTTATGCAAACTGGGAATGGACTGTTCAAAATGACTGAATAGAAGCTAGCTTGGGAATTGTTATCTAACCTCCATAGGCCTCTGCAGTGCAATGTTTATGAAAAGCTGATGGGACATGCTGACTATTTAAAAAAATAGAGGCTGTATTCTTGTACCATAGTTGACAAGTACCTTGACAAGCACATTGCCAGGTACAAACACAAGTTGTCTGAGAAGCTGCAAGTTTAAGTGCTAAACACATTCATACAGCAGGCAAGGGAAGAGCATGCATTTTAATTCCTGCATACCCCTTAAATGTGACACAGGTATTTCTTGGACAGCTCACTGGGTTGCTAGCTGACAAGTTGGGCCCTCTGTATTCTTTTCCTTCAGAATGGTTTGCTGACAAAACAAGCAAGACCTTCCTGCATGTTTGTATTCTGTAATGTAGTGACCATTTTGTTCATATTACCTGCCACGCATTGTGTTGAACAGAGAGATGAATCTTTGACTTGGAAGGTTAGCTTACCTCGCTTCCTTACATTACTATGCGGACCATGTGGTTTGAGGAAACCAAGTGAAATTTCTGTTATTTTCAGGAGCTGGAGTCTTCCTCTAAGGAACTGGTGTTGTTTGCTGGGAAAAGGCAGGGCAGAGCAAAGGTGAGTGCATACTGAAGCTGAGCTCCTGTCTTTCCTCTAGAGACTGAAGTTAATGGGGTGGCATGTGGAATCCTCCTGGTGCAAAGCTACACGGTCACCGAATATCTGGCAGTTGTTTTTCTCCCATCATTAGGAAGCTTATTGTGCCTAAATGAAGGAAAGTCTGATTTTGGGGGGAGGAACATGAAAATGTACATACTATTTAACAGGAAAACCAAAATAATTGTCTAAGTCTCAGTCATTGTGCTTAACTAGTTTCAGTCTAAGGGTAAGCTCTAAGGTGGGCAAAGATAGGTGCCTTTGATCATGTTGTGTTAAAGTGTGGACGATAAGGCAGCTAAACTGGGAGGATAAACCTTGGCTTGAGTATCGCTTGTTAAATTTAGGATGGAAGAAGAGAAAGAGCACTTTGCATATGAGCTTCTTATCCTTCTTATTTAGAATAAAACTGGATTCCTAGGACAGGCCCATTCCTTTAACATAATTTGCAAAGGAGAACAAATTCAAATAAAACTAACTGACCATCCTGAGGGAAAGTCAGAGAAATAAAATGTGATTCAGCTCTTCTCCTGCTAAGGAAAAAACATTTCTAGATCAAATGACATTAGGACAGTAGATGTCTGCATTTCTTCTTTCTTTGTGGAAATGCCTTCATTTAGTTTGCTAAAATATTGCCATGAAGAGCTGAGAATATTACTTTGCTGAGTAACTAATATGGAGACTAGATGAAAACAAATGATCTGGATACATCTACATTTTATTTTTTAAAATCTTTATCAATTAGTCAACCACAAGTGATTGGGGTGGACAGATTTATAAAAACAGGAAGGGACAAAGAACCTCACCCTAGAATAAGGTACCGGGCTGACTCTCTCATACTAGTTTTCTCTTTAAGTGGCTTTCCTTGCTGCGACATCCATTGAGGTCTAGCTGGCCTGTGGCTGCTAATCAGTGCCCTTTTCAGTCAATAAGTCCTTCAGACACCTGTGTTTCCTCACTGGGTCTATCTATAGGGAAAAGGGCATTTTTCTCTGCCACTATAATACGATGCTGAGCTCACTGTAGTTGAGCTTCTGGGCTGGGTTTCACTGACATAATCATTTCTGTAAACCTGGCTATAATATGTCCATACTTACAGGCATGTAAATACAGACAAGAATGCTGAAATCTGGTTATGCACAACCATGAGGACACTCTGTCTGAGACCATAATATTTCTGTTACTAGTTCAGTATTTTCAGCAGAGCAAATCTACAGGTAAAGAACTTAATACTAACAGTCCTTGGCCTTTTAGGATCTTTCTTTCTCTTTTTTGTGTTTCTAAAAAGAAATTATCTCTTCTGTGCCAGCTCCAGCCATTTGATCCCTGGCTTCTTATAAAATATAGTTCATTTTATCAGTTGCTTTTTTTCATTGCTTCCATGGCTCACAGCCCTTTGCCTGATATCTGCCAAATCTTCTAGCCCCAAGCCCAGAGACTTCTCATTCACTTTTTAATTTTTCTTTTTTCCCTCCCAGAGACTGAATGAGTAACTCCTTGGCTGGTGCCCAATTTGTAGCTATGTGGAAGCCTCCTGGTTTGAGAGTACCTGCTTTATTACATATTTACATATCTTATTTCATATCTAATGTGGACAGAGGCATTGTCTTGGCTTTTACCAAGACTCCTGCAGGCAAAGTTTTGGCCTGATGGAAGATGCCTGAATGTGCCCTACCTGTGAGCATTCATGTACACCATCATAATATGCTTCACTTGTTAGAAAGGTTACCCTTTCCTTCTGTTCCACTTGAGGATCCTCTCCCTTCATCATCTCTGTTGCTACACTTTCATCATGCCCTAGAGCAGCTGCTCGGTTTCATTGTGCACTCCTCTGGGACATTGCCTGTCCATTCTGCTTGGAATGGAAGTCATCAAATTTGTGTCACTGTTTGGGACGGAGACAGGATTGTAATGAAGGAAGTAGTAGTCGTGGTTCAAAGCATGTGTAGTTCTCTTAGTTCAATGGAAAAATGACTGGGGAAGTGCTGGGTGGTGGGTTTTTT
The DNA here is from genome assembly GCF_963921805.1 of Phalacrocorax carbo. Lineage (NCBI taxonomy): Eukaryota > Metazoa > Chordata > Aves > Suliformes > Phalacrocoracidae > Phalacrocorax > Phalacrocorax carbo. Next base: position 13,457,526 of record NC_087521.1, on the reverse strand, counting down.
TGTTTTGTTCTTGTGCATGGTTGTGTAAGGAAGTGTGGGTTGGATGAGTAGACAGAGAGATGGATTGAGAACTGGCTCAACAACAGAACTTGGAGGGCTGTGATCAACAGGGCAGAGTCTGGTTGGAGGCCCATGACTAGGGGTGCTCCCCAGGGGTCTGTGCTGGGTCCAGCCCTGTTAAATATATCCATCAATGACATGGACAAAGGGATAGGGTGTAACCTCAGCAAATTCACTGATCATACCAAGCTGGGAGGAGTGGCTGATACACCAGAAGTCTGTGCTGCCATCCAGCGAGACCTGGACAGGCTGAAGAGCTACTGGGCCAAGGGGAACCTGATGAAATGCAATAAAAGCAAGTGCAAGGTCCTGCACCTGGGGAGGAGCAACCCCAGGCACCAGTACAGGCTGGGGGCTGAACTACTGGAAAGCAGCTCTGCAGAGAAGGACCTGGGAGTGCTGGTGGACAAGCTGACCCTGAGCCAGCACCGTGCCCTTGTGGCCAAGAAGGCCAACGGTATCCTGGGCTGCATTAAAAGGAGTGTGGCCAGCAGGTCGAGGGAGGTTATCCTCCTCCTCTACTCTGTCCTAGTGAGACTGCATTTGGAGTTCTGTGTCCAGTTTTGGGCCCCCCAGTTTAAGAAGGACACGGAACTGCTTGAGCAAGTCCAGCGGAGAGCTACCAAGATGATCAGGGGACTGGAGCATCTCCCTTATGAGGAAAGGCTGAGAGACTTGGGTTTGTCCTGCCTGGAGAAGATTGAGGGGGGATCTCATCAATACTTACAAGTATCTAAAGGGTGTGTGTCAGGATGATGGGACGAGACACTTTTCAGTGGTGCCCAATGACAGGAGAAGGGGCAATTGTAACAGGTTTGCAGGCTTCTTATGCACAAAGTTCACCCCACACACAATATTTAAAAAGCACAACAGTATTTATTGCTCTAGTATAGCCTTGCATAAGCAGTTACTAGCATTTTTTTCTCTTTATGACAGTCTTACCAACCCGACTACTACCAGTGAGCAGGAGAGTGACCATTAGCAGGGTCATCATGGAGCAGGGAGATAGACACGGCACCTTCAGGGCGTCCCCTGTGGTTTGTAGAGCGTGCGCTGTGTCTTCTCTCCTCTCTCCACTTTGAGCCATGCTTTTTTATACCCTCAGCAGATTCAGTGGAAAAGTACTGACTAGACACTGCCGCACGCGTGGCCAGCGCATGCAACAAGGCCTGCCAGGTGCGTGCTCTGCCAGCTAGCAGCAGCCCCCAGACTGCAACAACATATTGTTCAATAACAATTCTCATAGTTCCCTTCTTCAAGGTCGTGTTCTCAGAGCTGTGTTCAGCTTGTTATTTTTCTGTTGTGGCCCTACACAGACCATCATCTAAAATCCCTCACACACAATGGGCACAAATTGGAACACAGGAAGTTTGACTTAAATATGAGAAAAAACTTCTTTACTCTGAGGGTGACAGAGCAGTGGAACAGGCTGCCCAGAGAGGTTGTGGAGTCTCCTTCCATCCTTTCCTGGAGACATTCCCAGGTCAAAATTGTCTCTCACCTTCATCCTGGGACCCTCTCCCTTTGCTTCCATGATTACCTTCAGCTGTTGCTATATTCATCTCTACCAATACAGATTGATACTAAGGCATTCCATTTCTCTCAGAGACCTAAGCGAGAAGTAACTTAGATTTAAGAGACCTTCCTTTGTAGCCCATCGCCTTGGATGGGACATCTAATGGTGGCAAATGTAGTGTCATCCAGGATTAGCCTTGGAAACAGATGTTTGCCAGCAGCCTCAAGCACAGCATAATATGGCATGATCTTAAACTTTCTAAGAACTGTTTTGATACCCTAAAGATGAGAATCCTCACATTATTCCTGTTTAGTCAATGGTGGATGTATTAAAGAGCACAAGATTTGGCTTGCTGGACATGGATACCTTTCAGAAAGCAGGAGAAAACAGCACTTTTCTGTTTGCAATGCCGAAGAGCTGCTTGTGAAGATGGGTATTACCCATGCATAAGGAAAGCAGTTGTGAACTCTGTGCACCTGTGTCTCTGTGTATATATGTGCGTGTGTCTCCATTTCCAGCACAAGAGAGAATCCAACAATATTTCACCCAAATGAGAAATGTTATTCTGCAGATTAAAGCCACGCAGTGCCTAGTTTTGTCTTTATTTATGCCTTTCTATTTCCTTCTCTGCTGACATGGGTGCACATGCCGGGAAGCACTGAAGGACATAATTGGCGTTGTGAAAAATTATTGGGAAGCCAGGACGTTCCCTTGCAGTGATCCCCCCCTTCTCTTTCCCATCTGTCACCATCTAATGTGACAAAGTTTTTATCGGGCATTGAGGCAGAGGAGATTAAAAGTAAATACTGCAATCAGGAAGCAGCTGGGGGGAAAATGTAACACATTTCACACTAAGCTGAACAGCTCATCAACTTAGCCTTGTATATCTACGGCAGATGAGAGGGAGGGAGGGCTGCAGGGGGATGGTGTGGTTCAACATGCTCCTCCACACTGGGAGTCTGAAGAGGATCGTGTGTTTTCCTATACAAATAAGATTCATGTTTTCTGGCCCTTGCTTGCTTTGGGAAGGAAAAAACCTCAGGAGTGCAGCAGTTTTCCACTTGCTTCTGTAACAAGCTAATGTAAAACACTCTTTCCCAGGCCCTGATTCATATATATTTTTGGACTCCCTTCCTGCTTTAGTGATGATCCTGGGTACTGTCATCTTCTGTTCAGCTCGGAGGATTTTACCAGACATGTAGCTTTGGCTGCTGTGGGCTTCTGTCACACTGTCCCTGGGGAGCTGCAGGATGGAAAGTTTGTTGGCTGAGTGGGAGGCACTATGTACAGGCAGATACAATGATGTTTCAGGCTCGTGGAGCTGGACATTGAGATCTTTGGTATGCACCATGCTGAACACTGTTATATTCTGTCCAGACTGATCTGCCTGCAAAGGCAAAGAAACTTGAAAATTTTATGCCACCTTGCTTTATTCTTATTTCTGTATAAAAATTAAGGTCTTTGAGCACTACCAGTCATGTCGTCTTTTTGCAATGCTCTTAAAAGCTTTTGCTTTAATTTCCAGAACTGCTGCCTGTCGCTTCTTTCTTTTTTACAGTGCTGTTATATTGAGCTCAGTGCTGGGGAATGAGGGTAGACTGATGTATGTGAAGGGCTGTCAGAATCTTCTATTTATCCTTGGGATAAATTAAGCTTTGGAAAGTGATGCAGGCTTCCCTGGCATCCCTGCCCCCATGAATGTGTCTTCTGCTATGGAGGGATGGGATATTCCTAGATCAGGAGAATCTCAGTCTCCAGGATTTTTTTGGTCCTTGGCTTTGCAGCTGAGTGCCAGTAGGAGTCCAACTTATGTCATTTATGTTGGCATTTCTTGTGAGATGGAAATAGATTTTGCCAGGAAACAGGCTCTGGCCCTGTTGCTTTAACTAATTTACAGTTGCTTTCTGGTTTTTCTTGTCACCTGTTCTTCAATGTTGATGAGATGACCTGTCATTGATAGCAAGTTTTCTAAGCATTAAAAAAAAAACATATAATCTTTCCAACTACTTGCTGAACAGTTAGATTGGACAGTGTCTCCTCACATGGGGTGAAATCCTTTTCCTGTGCTTGGTAATTTTCCAGTGTTTCTGAAAGTACGGAGTTTGTTTCCCTTCTAGTCTGATAGCCTTGGTTCCAAGGTAAGTTATTGTCACTTTTTTTTTTCTTTTTCTGGTGACCTTCAGTCTCCTAGCACTCCTGGTGCAGCTGTGGTAGGGAGACACCTGGGTTGGCATCATGTTGCCTTTTGGTGGTGCCAGCCTGGGGCTATCCAGCTAGAAGAGCTTGGTCAGGTTGTGGAACCCATGACTAGGAGAAACTGCATTCCAACCTCAAACAGTAACTATGGGATTATTCTGTGGCTTCTCCAAAGCTTACAAATAGCAGATTGTAAGAATTTCTTGCCATTCTGTCAGTCCCTCCTTATAAATATTCACGTTGGCTTTGATCTCATGAGTTAGTTGTTCTTTGTTGGTTATAAAATCCACCAAACAGGACATTTATGGAAGTGCATACTTTCTCAACATTTGGTCGGCAACAAAAGTGGAACCTGTAATGTCTTCCAGTATTAACTTAAAAATCCCTTGCCACTGGATGGCCAACAATGTGTATTTTGTCTGTATAACAGCATTTACATTATTGGCTAAGAACACTGATATCTCCATAGCATGAAAGGAATAGGGTAAAGATTTAAAATAAGGCAAAGGGTCATTATTATACTTTTTCCAGTATCCCTGCATTATGAGAAATAGGTAAGTAATTGAGGGGTTTTTTTCAGTAGCTCATATGAGCTCAATAGCTGCTTGCTAGTGTTTGGCAGCTAAATTATGATGAGGCTGTCTGCAATAAGCAAGTACCCACCCTCATTATGGAACTACTCATTTGTTCTCCTGTTGATGCGGTTACATGTTTTATCTTAGGTCTGTGGGCCTTGGTCTGCTCTTCTGTGTCACTGTTTCTCCAAACATATGAAGGCCACTGTCATCTTACAGACCAGAACTGGTAGTCTTGCTCTTATTCTCACTGCCCGCCTATTGACATCAAAGCCAGAAGAAGAAGGAGCCACACTGACATGCAGAACATAAGACACAAGAAGAATTAAACAAGTGAGGGAGGGTCTTGGGAAAAGTGCTAGATGGGCAGAAGAGTGTGGCAGGAAGGATCAGGCTGGACCTTGAAAACCTCCAAGGATGGAGATTTCACAGTCTCTCTGGGTAACTTGTTCTTCTGCTTGTTTATGGTGAAAATGTTTTTCCTTATATGCAGTCAGAATGTCCCTTCTTGCAATTAATTCCCACAGTCTCTCATTCTCCTGCCATATACCTCCTCTAAGATCCTGTCTGTATCTTATTAACCTCCTTTTAGTTATTGGAAGGTTGCTTAAGGTTCCACTCTTGCTAAGCAGGCCATTTGTATCAAAATGTTCTTAGTTTTCTTGCTTTGTGGATGCAAATTCAAAGCACCTAATGTAAAGTTGAAGATGAAATTGAAGAATTTGAATTGCAGTAAAAATGAACTGAAATTTAACCACACAAAAGTTGTGAAACCTAGGCTGATAAAACAGGCCTTCATCACACCTGGTGGTCCCCTAAAATGAAAGAATATGTCATGTAGGCTTTAGGCTGTACCCCTCACCTTGCAGTTCTTTAACACCATGCAGATGTTTTGAAGATAAATTTCTTAGTGTTTATGACATATCTAGGTATTAGAGGGGAGATGTTCAAGAAAAAAACTGATACTCCACTTAAACCCAGTGCTAAATGTGACTGTTCATTAAGTATGACTGAGGTCCACACTTAAAATATAGATGACAAATGGAAATACAGAAATGCTACCCTGTTCACTGAAGTGGGAGACCAGTCTTCAGAGTGGTTAGTGGGGTCTCATGCCCCAGGTGAGCAGTAGGGGCAGGTGCCCTGCATCTGACTGGCCTTAACTAACATCTACAGTTGGGCAATGCTTTTGTTGCATTCTCTCTGCCTATACCAGGAAATTTCTAAGGCTTCCATGTGCTTCATCATCCCATTTGCCATGACATTCACCGTAACCTCTTTCCACTGAGATCAAATGGGCAGGATATTAATTCCAGGGGGAGATAGGAGGACATCTCTACCTACAGCCTCCTTAAAACCTCACTCACTTGTCTGAAGGATTTTACTGGTATTGGTATTGGGCAAGCTGCTAGAGCTGACCAAAACAGAGATGGGACATGCATCACTGAGGGACTGGCTGCAGCTATATTGGCCTGAACATATTACGAAACTGCTGGATAAATCCTATGCTTCCTGTGTGATTCCGCTCCCCTCCCCCCATCCCAGGAAAGCATGTTACATGGGGCCTTTCAGGCTGATGCTGTCAATCCTGCTGCTAGATTTATTTTACAAAATACTCATGTCTTCAAGAAGGAATTTCTTCCTGTCTTAACCTTTGTCATCTTCTTTTTTGAACTGACATTAATAAAGAATTCGGCAAACAGTCCGTAACATAATAAAGGAGGGAAGGTTTTGTTCTCTCTTTCTACTTTTTAACTGTACTTACCACTGTAGTATGTCAGCATGGTAATTCTGATAGGCCAAGAAAGAAAAGACAATGGTCAAAACCTGAAAGTCATATGTAATTTTAGCGCTAGATCGATGCCTTTTACCTTCAAATATCTGTAACGTATTTCTTTTTGGGTTCCCAGAGAACACATTTAGATTAAAATCCCTTAGGAGTGGGCCTTTCACACAAGCGTTGAATAACTTGACGTGACTGTCTTTGATCAGTTTAGAACCAGCATTGGTACTGCAGCCATTTAAGAAGTGATACAGCAGGGAAAAAAAAAGGTGCTGGGGAGTTTTTTCAGCTTACACCCATGGCACATTGGTAAGAGCCACTGTTGGCATCTCATTTTCACAGGCACCACATTTATTTGAGAATTTCTGCATTTGTTTTTATGCATCTCACTTAACTCTCTGCCAAAGTCATGGAGGTAGAGATGCTCTTGCTCCTTTAAAGCTTTTAGACTGAGTGGAGAATGTGGAAAAAATACTCGAGGTGATTATCTTTTGTCTCAGTCATGAATTCCCTGCTTCACTCTGTATCCCTCAGGCTTGGGAGATGTGAGGGTTAGATTCCAGATTTGGGACTCCCTTCTGCTAGTCATCAAGGTGGGGACTAGCAGGAGTTGCTGAAGCCAGGCACATACCTGGTGCATTTCCTTCCCCACCCCAAGTTAAACAGAGGAGAAGGCAACTAGGTAATTTGCTTCAAAACATTAGTGCAGAGCACCATACTGTGGCTAAAATTTGCTCAAAATTATTGCCAGGAAGGTTGCCTGAGCCTTCCTCCTGTTTCATTCTGCTGCATCCCAGAAGAAAGCCATGCAACCTGTATTGATGGCTCCTGATGTTCAACTGCTAGTAGCTTTCTGTTTAATAGTGGGATTAAAAAAAAAAACAAAACCAGAAGGAGCTGATTGTTTTTAGCAGCTACTGCCTCAGGGTGCAGTCATGAGCAGGCAGGCTCAGCCCTTGTGGTGTCCTCTCCAAGGAACGCTTTGCTGCAGGAAGCCCTGTTAGTAGTGCAGAAAGTAGCACTTTCCCAGGGTTATGTGGATGCTTTGCTGCTAAAGATTCTGCCTTTTGGATAGGACATAAAACTGAGGTTCTGAACACTTGCATATTTTTATAAGTGTTCCCTGACTCTCTCCTAGGTGTATTATAAAGGGTGCTTGTGCTTTGTTTGGGCAATACCAAGTACTGTGATGAAGTGCAAGTAACTCAATGGGATTTATACGAGCTTATGAAGCGGAGAATAAACCCCATAGTTTGCACAGTAAATCAATTTGTAAAGCGCTTTGGGATCTTTCTGGATGAAAGGCGCTATATAAATGTAAGCCATGACCATTCATCATTATTGAATATGAAATAGAGATATACACTCTATCAAGCTAGCAGCAATAGGCTTGGGCTCATGATTGCTCACAGGGCCCAATCAATCATCGGATCACGACATAATGCAGCTAGAATAAAAAAAAGAAAACCCACAGCAAATCATTCCAAGCAATGCAATTAATGGGCATCCAGTATAAATAGTGATCTCAGTCAGGGAGACAGGGCTTTTCCTGAACAGTAGGGTTGATGCCAGAGCCATACAGTGTGAAAGAGAGAATTACTAATCTAGTGTTAGCAGTGAAAGGAAAGATTCCTCACCAGCAGTATGCCATACAGATATTCACTACAGCTACACTAAAAAGACACTGTGTCTATGGTTTTCAGAACTGGCTTTTCTTTTTCCATTTGGGAAATGGAATAGAAAATGTTCTGGTATAGAATATGTTTTGTTCTACATTGAATTACAGAGATGCTGCTCATTTTTTGCATCATTGTTTTGTAGCCCAGGCACGTAACCCTGTCACCTAACCTCGGGCATCATCTGTAGTATATATGGCTCTTGCAGTACAATATGCACAAACCCACAGTCTTCATAGAATGCAAGGATTGGGACCAGACTGTGCCTGTATGCCAGGGTGTATAATCTGTTTCTGCTGCTCATCCCTGGGGACAATGGCTGCCATAATGTGCCTAATTTTATGCCAATTAAGTTGAAGTGTAGGCTGCTCCAGTAATCTGCTTCAAGACCCAAGCAAACTGAGGGCTCTCTTCACTTGTGCAGGAGATAGTTCTGCCTATATGTTTGCCTTATGAGGGAAGGCAATACCTTGTATGAGCTTCCCCTCCTCCACCCTTCAGTTGTGCTGATATGTCTGTCTCAAGCTGCTTGTGATGCTATGGGATATAACATTCTGCTCTCATTTTCTGTTTGTTCGCTATTACCAAAGAGAGATTGAAATTTAATAAAATATAAGGGTGGTGGGTGAAAATTGGAATAAGAAAGTGGGGGGAGGGAATTAATGATCCCATTATATAAAACCTGTCTTACCACAGGTCAGCTTAGTAAGAGTGTGAAACTTCCCTCAGCTCTTCTACTGCCCTGATCACCAAGCAGTAGCCTACAGATTATATATATTTTATAGTGCCCTATATTGTTGCATGCATCTATCTTCATCTCCAGTACAGAGGTGTAGTCTAACAGGTTCTGGAGTCGCTAGGTGGAGCAGATCCATAGTGTCTCAGACACCCCTTCTGTGCCAGAGATGCTGCTATTGCAATTCAATAACCCATCAGAAGTATGGCTGTAGGATGGGAAGATGGATGATCCTGAACAATCAGTCTGTAGTTCTGGTAAACCCTGTGCACAAGACCTTCTGACAGTCATCACTGTGGCTGTTTTCACTCACACTTCCCTGTAGCTTTAGAGTCATGTGCGCTAATAGCAGATGAAACTCAGCTGCTGCTTGGCCTCATCTTAAGTGGGGCAAAAAAAATCAGCAATTGGAAGGATCAGACCAGAGAAGTTACTGAAGCTAGCTACAGTCCTGCTCTGCAGGGCGTAGAGCTTGGTAAGGTGCTCAGGTTGTAAAATAGATGGCCTGGTTGTAAGCAAGAGGTAAGGAGTAAGTGGATGTCTAACTCACCTGCCCTCAGGGGAAACTGCATTCCTGCCCTTAGGGCTTGGCCTTTCCATACCATGCCCTGCAGTGGAGATGGGAAGGGTGCCTGTGCTTCTTCTATTTTATCTGTATTTGGGTGCAGCTCTTGGTCTCCCTGGAGCCTCTGAAGGTTATGCTACAGGCTAACAGCAAAGCTCTTGCAAAGACTTCTTAGAGTGAATTAAGTAATGATCATAGAGTAAGCAGCATGCATTGAGCAAGCCGTTAGCATCTTCTCATCAGAGATTAATTGGTAAATACCCATTCTAGTTCTTATCTCAGTAGGTCTCTGAAAACCCATAATAAAGGCAGCAGCTGATACCAAGGCTGATAAATAAAGTATGTTTTCTCTTAATTTTACCTACCTTTTCTTCAGGGTGGGAATTTCTTGCAAGGCAGGATCTCAGCCATAGTTCGTTATTTTGTGTTTGAAAGTGGTGCCATTTCAAACAACCTCTTATGCTTACGTTTGACAATACATATTCTAGCTCTCTTCTGGTTTCCCATTCCACATAACTCTAGGGTGCATCTCAAATCCGTGCATGTGAATCCTGATAGAACTGTTGTTTCCCAGCTCTGAAGTTCTTATCGTTACACCACAACATTGTATTGCATTGTTATTTCTAGCAGCAATCGATATCCTTTCAGTCAGGCTTTTAATAGCTTCTTGATTAATTAATTAGTTAATGTAGCTAATTTTATAGCTTCTTGATTAATTGATTAATCAAGCAATGTTTTCTGCAGTACTTCTAAATGTAAAGTGTGGTATAAGTACTAAGCAATAGGATATTATTAATTTTTGGTTTTGTTTTAATACTGTCCTGATTGGCCAAATACTACCAAACAGTTTATTCAGACTGAATATTTTAATACTAGATGTGTCATGGAGTTCTTTCGGTTTGTGTGAGTGGATGTTAGTTATATATAAGGTCAGAATGAACAAAATAGACAATGAAAATTTATTGTGTTTTTATACAGAGATAATCTTTACAAGGCAGAATAACATAAAAAACCAAAACTGTTAAAATAATCAACTCTCCGTTAAAACTCTGCCATGTCATGGGAACCCGTTGGTAGCATATGCTTCTACAGTTATTGCATGCATCTGTTGTTTGGACTGTACATTCTCATGGGCAAGGACATATCCTTACAGAATTCTGGTCCCCTTACAAGATAGTTTCTGGTATTTAATATTGACATCTCCAAGTAAGTAGGTCACCAAGTGAATTTCTGTATTTGGTGGCTGTTTCTTTCTTTTGTTGAGGTTATACCTGGAAAGCTTTACTAAATGCTGCAGCTGGTGCTTAGCATGAATGCAACTACTATGGCAAGATGCTGTGGAGCTTTCTTGACAGGGCTTGTACCAGCCTCAGCTTCTCCCACTCAGTACGGTTCTAAAGATATTACTAAGTTTGTGTTAGCAGGTTTTGTAAATGTGTCTGCATTTATCACAAAATCACATCTCACTTAAATCATGGGGAAGGAAGGTGGCAAAGATATTATCTAACTCCAAAAACAAGAAAAGGAAGTTTTCTAGGCCAAGCAGATCACTAGAAACCATAATGGACAATCAAGCGTGTTGATATGTGAATAAATAAAAATGGGAGAATCACCATGACAGAGGATTTCACAGTATTGAAAAAACATGGAATCATGCTCAGGGCAAAGGTAGGGGGTGAGAGGAAATGACCCAGATTATGCTGGGTTTCATATTACCACCTGGAAAGGGGTTTTGGGTCATTGTGGTTAGATCTCCAAAGCATCAGCACTGTGCACCAAGAATACAGTCATTCTGTTCCTACCCTGCTTCTAATCACCTTTCTTTAAGTATCTGCTCTAGGCCATTGCCAGAAGTAATGTTCTAACATTGATTGCACTGTTGACTGACATAGCTACAGCACTGGACAAAATGGATCTTGTCTTAGGAGATTATTGTATTTGGGCAAAGTGGAAAATAGAGCAAACAGAGAGGAGAAAGAGGCATACCTGCAGAGTGTGAATCGTTTAAAATACAATTAGGTAGAACGGATACTTTATTTAAAGCCTAACAGCTGTGAAATCTGCTCTAAACCACCCACAGGAAAGGGAAACATACTGTGAGTTAAAAAGTAAATAGTACCAGAAATCAAGTGAGTCAGAATATAAAATCTGATGATGTGCACATTGGGGAGGTAAGTATAACCAGCTATGGAACTAGATTTGGGAAAAATGTTCTAGATCTGTTACTGGGGCAGTGCCTAATGTGTTTAGGCCATTCTGGTGGAAGAACGCAGTTTGGTCTAAATATAATGGACTCCTGAGACACCTTTCCCCTTACTGCTCCCTCTGTGGTTTCCTCTCTAGGGAACTGCACTATTTTCTGTTACTCTTTGACCAGACAGGTCCTTTTTCTTCTTCTCCTCCCTCTGTTCATTCAAACTCTGCGTGAGAAGATGGGGGTGGTGGTGGTGGTGGTAGTGTGTGTGTGCTCAACTCCTGACCTTTCCTCCACCCCTCACTCCCTGGCCTCTGCTCTGAACAATATACTCTGAAACAGAGAACTTTCTTTTGCCCACAGGTTAGAGATTTTGGTGCAAGGATGTGTCCCTTCTGCTTCCTTTGACTCTGGTAGCAGATATTGCTCCTTGATCACTCTCCCAGGTAGACCCCAGATGACCAGGCTACACTGGTGCATGAGGCCTCAGAGAAGGCAAAAGTTGTGTCATCTTACACAAATGCATAAGGCATGGATATTGTGCTGGGAAAAGAAGTAAAGTAGGAGTTAGGGGCATACAATTTGTAAATTATGCCTAAACACCCCCTAAATTATCAGCTGCAAGCAAATTCAGGCACCTCCACAAAACATCTATTTTCTGCTCTGCTCATGAGATGTATTTACTGCCCTTGAATTACAAATTGCATGCTGATTTTAGTGATGTTGCTAAGGTGTGTTGGAAAGTGAATGTTGTTTTTGAAAGAAGCCTGGGCTAGAATCCATGTGGCTAGAGAGCAGCTCTGCAGAAAAGGACCTAGGGGTCCTGATAGAAAAGTTGAAGATCAATCAGCAGCATGACTTCATGGTAGTGAAGGCTGAGCACATACCAGGTTGCATTAGTTGTATCCAGCAAGTCATAGAGGAGTGATTATTCCCCTCTATTCAGCAATTGTAAGACTCTACCTTGTCCTCTGTCCATTTTTGGCCTGCCCAGCATAGGGAAGACATTGACAAACTGGAGCAAGTCCAGCCAGTAGTGACAAAGACCATTAGAGGGCTGGAGAATATGAGATAAAAGGAGAGACTGAAGGACCTGAGTTTATTCAGCTGGGGAAGAAAAAGCTAAGGGAGGTCTAATTGTAGCCTTCAACTGGCTAATGGGTAATTAAAGAGAAGACAGAGACGGTTTCTGTTTTGAGGAGCACAGCGAAAGGTTGAGAGGCAATGAATAAAACCTGCAACAGGGGAGTTACAATAGCTTTAAGGAAAAAGTTCTTCATAGTGGGAGTTGTTGCAGAGCAGCTGTCTTTTTCAGAGGCAGTCAGAGTTTGCTAGGAGCAGCCTGATCTAAGTTCAAAGCTGAGCCTGGTTTGGGCAGGGATTTGGACCAGATGACCTCCACGGGTCCTTTCCGATCCTAATTCTGTGATTCTAAGTGTGATTTGTTAGATAGCTATGTTAAATTATGCAGTGAGTTAATATGGAACATGCAGACCAGAATAAAACTAGTTCCTTGCTGTAGCAAGGAATTGGGCAAAGAGCCAAATGAGGTAAATGGCTTTTGGTGCTTTAGCCTTCTCTTGAACTGAATCAAAAGCACCTCCTGAAGAAAAGGTTCCCTTCACTCAACAGACCTTTTGTTTAATATTATACAATAGGTGTTTCTGACAGGTGGTTAGGTGTGTATGAGCTGCCCTCATACACTAATGATGAGTTTCAGTGGCATTAATTAGAAACAGAGGAGGCAAATGTCCCCCTGTGAGTTTATTTGCACTTGATAACTACCTTGGGGAACTGAGCAGTATAAATGGGGGGCCATAATCAGAGCTTGAAGCCCCTGTTCTGTAAACTGCCCTACTGAACAGAGAGTGCTGGGAAGGCTGGGCTGGCAGTCAGACCTTGTTTAATGTACTCTTGATTGTTTTCATGCAGCTTTATTCTGTCAGAAGGAGTATCAGAGTACCATAATCTTTCTTCAGTTCTGCTGACTGAGAGAGCTTTTGAAAATAGAAATCCTGAAGGAGTTCCTGTAGTTAGTGCTGAGTTTCAGGTAGCATGAGAAATGCATTTGTACACTGGTTTTGTGAGCCTCTTTCCAAATGTTTGCTTATTTTTTCTCATTTTCTGTTTACCATTTTTAGAATAGTCTAGACGGGACTTGGTCTTCTGCCAGCTATGGCTGGCAGTACATACTGTGTCTTGGGATATTCAAATCAGGCATAGGCAAAACTTCCCTAGGGGGCCTGAACTGCAATGAAACACGTTACCTATAGGTATGGTGGAACTTCCATCCCTGGAAGTTTCTAAGACTCAGCTAGATAAAGGCACAGCTGACATATTCTAGTGGTGGTAGTAGTCCTGCTTCATGACTGGACTAGGTCTCCCCAAAGATTCCTTCCAAATGATTTGATAAGCTCACTGCATCAGGGCAACTCCTCCTCTCTCAAGATCCCTGTTCTCACAGGAACACCGGATGTATTCACAGGATAGGCAGGTGTCTTCCATCAAACGCAAGCTGCAAGGACCTCTCCAGCTGAGACAGGTGCAGTGTACTACACATTGGGGCTGGCCTGCGTTTACTGGAGGAGGTGTGGTGTGAAGGGGCTTTAGTTGCTATATCTGCTTTTTGCTGTGAAGCAGATGACCTGGTGCATCTCCACATTAGCTTGCCTCTAGTTTCTCAGCTCTGTGTGTCAGATGTGTGGAGCCAGCAGCAGATTTAGACATTGCTAGAGAAGTCAGTGTGTATACCTCATGAACTTGTGCAGCTCAGCCCTTTCTTCCACTTCACACTGAAGTTGTTTTGCCTCTAGCTTAGAACCACCCTGTGAAGATCAAACTGTAGTGGGGAACAATAACCTATTCCCTGCTGGTGAGCAAGAACAATATGAAAGAACCATGGTTCATCCAACCTAACAGAGAATTAATGACACTTCCAGAACTGTAGGTTTAGCCCTACTGCACAGAAGATATATCTAATGGGAAGATTCTGAAGGCCTGTCTGTTGGAGACAACTGAATTAACTGACAGGTGATGTCTAAACCTGTTTAGTCAAATTGGTGTTGGTTCCACAACAACATCCTTGTTTCAGTATGAGAGCAGATCCTTATATTTTGGCTGGTGAAGGTAGAGAACAGGTTTAAAATGAGATTTAGGTTGAACTGGTAAAGACTTCTTATGTATACAAGTGATTGTGTATTATTTTTCAGGACCTTACTGCTAGGTTTATATGGATGAAAAAGTTTCATCAGCCACTGCCTGGCTTATCAAAAATTAATTAGTAGGATGAGCTTCACTACAGTGGTGTATTACCAAGGCTGCATACAGACTTGTGTTCTGCTTCTCTTCTTGGGTTTCCTAGATAAAAGCAGACTGGTTGACGTCATGTTGCTGAATCCAACCCAGTACAAACCAGTGAATATGAGACCAGTTACTATATCACAGACCTGTTTCATTGTTTTGCTTTTGGACATTTCCACATTATTAAGTTATACAACTGCCCCTCTGATATTCTGTTAGTACAAGATGTGCCAAACTTTTCCAGGAGCGAGCATGACAGTTCTGTAGAGCCATATGCCATATTACTCACATAGAGTACCTGTGCATGCACTGACTGAGTACTTATCCAGGTCTCACGCTAGGATCTCTGGAGGTGCAGCCCAGGGTTCTCCATATTGCCCTAACTTGAAAAAAAACTTTTTAGGAATTGCTTTTCCCTGTATCTTGCAAGAACTTACCAGACTTCCCTGAGCCTATGTGCACAAGTGCTCTTTGCCAATGTACCAAGCGAGTCCAAGTGTGCTTCCCTTTCTGCCCACCCAGGCCCATGACTGAGCTGTGAAGCAGCACATGTGCACGAGCTGTTCTGCTTGTGACTGCATTGCTTATTGCAAGGACATTCAAATAAAGGCTATGGAAATGTGACTGAATGTTGAACTGAACAGTGCAGTGAGCACTGAAAGTTTGATAGGCTTGAGGTATTCCTCTATGAAAAAATATTTGAAGTGTTGGTGAGCCATGGGAAAAAACTTGTGCAAATATTGTCAGGATTGTGTTGTAGGAAACACAGACACTGAGGCTTGCAAAACAGCCAGACCCCCAAATTATGCTATGTGTGGAGACCATGAGGATGCCAAATGCTGACATGAACAGGGGCTTCTTTCATGTATTATGGCCACAGGATTTGATTCGGCTTGTTTGGGGTGATCCTGCTATGTAACTATATGTGTGCTGGCATGGCAGAGTTGTGAAGAGATCAGTTTGTGGTGAAATATGTGCCAGGCACACTAAATCAGTAACCGCATTTTGGAAGCTCCCTCCAAATACTCTGTTCAAAATAGTCTGGAACAAATCTCTACTTGTATATCCACACGCCACCTCCACCTGCCAGCTGGAAACCATATTGTATCGCCTTTGAAGTGAAAAGGCGTGACTTACACTTACACTTTGCACAGAAGCCAAAGCTATTCTGTGGCACATAGTATTTCTGTAACAATGAAGTTATTGGTCAGAACTTAGGACCTTTTCCATTAATACTACAGCTTTCCCAAAATCGATAACAGAGAGAAGCTTCAGGCTCATTTTGCACATTCCTGGGCATACCCGAGATGATCCTAGAAACGAAGTCCCAGCACGCACCATTCTGTAATGGGCTGTGTGGCCTGTTCCAGGATCTCCTCTGCCCCTGGACTTTTGGAACTTTCTTCACTGGCATCCTCTTCTTGTTTTTCAGAAGCTTGCCATGAGTGATGGTAGGGTCTGTTCTTGGTGTGGTGTGAGCTTTTAGTTTGATTGTCTGCAGAAGAGGCAGATGCATCTGATCTGTTGACTTCCACTATGTCCCTCTGAGATTATTTTATATCTATTGCAACTATGTCCAGTCGAAAATTGTAATTACAGTTATATACAGGAAAGCCAAACACATTACAGTGTGGGTCTCTATGGATATCTCAGAACATCCTGCATTAACCTACTTTCCAGGGGTACTTCACTGTTTTGAAAGTTTTTTAAATTGTTGTATTTCCTTTATCAAATTCATATGACTTTTCAAAGAACCTTATTGTCCTGTGATATTGTCACAAGAGGGCAGAATCGAGGTTTGTACACGCAGCAACTTTTAGCACAACTGAACAAATTGCTATGTATCAGCTGAGCTGTGGTAACAGCTGTATGCGTAACTAGCCTGCAGCAGACATGTGGTAATTCCGCTTAATGCTGTCTTCTCCTAGGTTAAGTCAAATGACCTTGCATTTATCACATGCCAGGAGCACGCGCGTGTTCAATTATCAAGCTAAGATTATATGCCATGACTTCTTAAGGCTCAATAACTTAATCCTCTATCTAAGCCCTAAAGGCTGTTTGTGTACCTTGAATAGGTATCTTCCCTAGGTGTTTCTATAAAGCCAGACTGCACCGATAGTCAGAGTAGCATATTATGCTCTCTGGAATGCTTTGAAGAACCTGCAGCTTGCTCCCTTGCTAAAAAGTTGCCTTTGAAAACCTGGGACTATGTGAGAGCAGTCCAGGCCCAAGCGAGGATATCTTCACCCTCTGAGAGTTCCCCAGCATGAGCTACCTCCTTACACATGGCTATTGGAGTTACCTCTGCTGTTGCAACAGTCTCAACTTGAGGGTAACTAGACTTAGATCTGTCTGATGACTATGATAATCGCACAGCTCACTTTGAAATAATTAACTTGCAAATGCATCCTGGTTTGCTTAGTTACTTAAAATGCCACAGAATTTTAATTACTAGGGAAACTTTAAATAGTCTCCTTTTTAAGGCTAAAAAGACCAACGCCAGAACTACATTTTTAAAAGATTGATTAATTGTTGTCATTTGGTTTCCCATTGATAATGGACTTTCTTTTTTCTTAACAGACTTTTCCTTTTCTTTTCTGCAACTGTCTTTAATTTATAAAGAAATTGGTCACAGCTTTGGAATTAATAAAGCACTCAGTGAAAGAAGTGCCTACTGAACTACCGCATCAATTTGACCAACTTCTAATACAATTAAGTTGAATGGATATGCATTTGTCTGTACATAGACAAGGCCTCAGATATGGTAGGGTTAATTCTGGAGTTAGTTCAAAAAAGTGGACAAATCCCCAAGAAAACACAGGTTTCTTTCCTTCTAACTGACCCTGCTAAATAATCATTAGTGGTAGCACAGAATTGTGTGTCCTCAGCTTTCTGGGTGAGAACTGTAAGGATGTAGTCCAGGTAGGATGTAAAATGTGTCCTTTAAGATGGCTAAGTCTTTACCAGCAGGTGGCACAGCTACAGGAGGTGCTGTATTTAATGTTTTCCTGCTAATCTTCTGGAAACTAGCCATGAAAGGAAAAACAAATTAAAAAACAGACTTTTCGTAACCTGAATTCATGCCTGAACTATCCAGCTTCCTGAATGAATCACATCATAATTGATCAAATATGTTCTTCCCAAATTAACACTGCTTCAAGTTTGCTAAGCAGAACCTGTAAGACTCTAATAGTAACAGCTTCTACAGTGCTACACACAACTACAGCTGTAATCATCCTTATTCAAGAAGCATCTCTATGGAGGCTACAGGTCACACCGTGCAATGGGGAAGGCCATTCAAATAGAGGTGACTTACTGTGTGGGATTTGTAGTCTCTGGAAACAGTGCCACTGTACAGAGGAGGAGTGTGTCAAGGATTTTACTTCACTAATATGAATTAGGATCTTGTCTGGAGTTACTCTCATTCCAGCAAAGTTTGAGTGACCTCAGTCTGAATCATGGAAATTGTTCCTCCTGTTTTCCCATTCTCCCAGTTGCTGCTTAACACTTGAGATGGCTCTGGCTTATCTGTTTCCCTTTGTGGGGATAGAGGAACCTGTGCTGTGTGTGTGCAAGCATGCATGTGTGTGTATCTGGCTGCCTGTCATTACAGCACTAATGGAAATACTGCACGGATCACAACTCTCAATTAGCTCCTCGGGAGATTGCTGTGACAGCCAGTTACTGAACAGCAAGGCCTGAAGGAATGAATTAATTTGTAGTACACGGCAGTTAGAGTCACAGTGTTAGCAATGGAATGAGACAGCAATAGACCCTTATTAGGCCCAGGCAGTGTGATGCAAGAGACTGTTACCTGGGGAACATCTTTCTTTTTTTCTCTATCATAACCCCCTAGGGTTAGGAAGGATCTTGGACCATGAGTTTGATCCTTGGAGTCACTGTCTGCCTGGGGCTATTTGGCAGCTGGCAATGGGCTTTCATTCAACACGGTCAAGGGCATGCTGCTCTTCTCCTGGCTTGGAGTCAGGCCAAAGCCACTAAGCGAGTGGTGTTCAGGGGAGGTAAGGCTATCTTTCTGTCTGTCTTCAAAAAACATCTCTCTTCCTTATTAGTTCAGATAACTGTACATCACAGAGGGTATCTAGGGCTGTTGCACCAGGGAATGCTAGGGTCTTGCCTTTGGGGTGCTACATTTATACAAAGACATAGAGAAGCAAAATGTGCTCAGTAAGGTACGATCATGCAGGCAACCTTCATAAAATGTTCCTAGAAAAACTGAGAATCTTCATAGACAGTCTGAGGTTTCCTGACCTTCAGCTCACAAATGGCCACACATTCCCTGTACCCTGAAGTACCACGCTATGGCCCAGCAATACAGCTCTGGCTTTCCACCCTCCTGTTTTTCAGGTCTGCTGTCCAAAGGTTGGCAGTCTCTTTTTCTGACATTCACAAAGCTGAATACAAAGCTAAGTCTTGTCTTTCATTGATTATGCAATGATTTTTTCTTAAAAATTGTTTTTAACATATATTATAGAGATGGTTTCTTAGTGTGCAGAGTGGATTTGTCACAGTGGGACAGCAGCCTTTCTCTTCCCTTGATCAGCCACCTAATGAGAAGCAATGCAAAGCCAATGAAGTTTTGGGCATGCTTCTTGTTTTAGCTGGGACAAATTTGACCTCCAGGGCTGTGACATGCAGAGCTGGGAAGGAGTGAGGTGAAAATAGAGAAATGTTCTCAGAGCAATCCTTGTAGAAGGTAAGAAACAAGAAAGGAAAGTTTCCTATGGACTGTTTTTGTAGGGAATTTGGTGCTTGAGAAGAGAAATCTGCTGTGTTGCTCCTGTAGACTGAGGAATATGCTAAATACCACATGGGGATAAATGGCCTATGTCTTAAGTTCTTTATGTTCTGGAAAGAAAGATGTCTGAGTGGCAAGGAAAAGAGAAATAATTCACTGACAATGCAACCCCAAAAGGTGGTTGTCCTCTGTTTATATGCTGAAAGGGAACCTCATGAGCAGCACCAGCAGAACCTTTTTCTGCCATCCTGGTTTTTAGGCATGAGAGGAGTCTTTGCTTATGAAGGAATTCCCGAGAGTCATTCAGTCCGTGGTCCCTGCACTGTCAACCAACAAATGGAACAGTTCACGTTACCTTTGTTAACAGAAAGCAGAAAATCAAGCCCAAGCTCCTCTCAACACTGGTGTCCTCATAACTTGCAAGTCATCAGAGTGATTGTAAAAAGGTTTGCAGCTCTGGCAGCGTTCCTCCTGTGGGCAGTATTGCCTTGGTGTGCTCTTATTTTTCTTCACATGAGAGTGCAAACAAAAGCTTTTGTCCAGAGTCGATCTTTTCCTTTTCGCAGCCTGTGGCTCTTCCTTGATCTTTGTGTCTGCTGCTTGTATTAACTGTCTTGTAGTCCCTTGATGCACATTCTGGCCAGTAAGTGGTGCTCCCCGCTTCCTTCCTACAGCTCCTTTCTTTGCACAGAGTTAAGAAGTGCTGTCATACATTGCCATTGCTTTCAGGTACGTCTCACCCAGACAGTATGTCATACTTGGATGTAGTGTATTGATACAATAATGGTATTTCGAATGTGAGCCCTAATGGTGTGTTTTTAATGACAGAACTTCCTGGCATTGTCTCATTGTCCATACTGGAGATTTTACATAGTGCTACAGAGGTCCTTGTATAGCTTCCTCTGATGCAGGCCACCAGAAGAGATGGGCCCCAACTGGGTTTTCATGCATAATGTTGAAAGTGAAGAAGAGAACATTTATGTGGCTGACATGGCTATAAGGAGTCTAGTAATCTTAGGAAAATGAGACCTTGGGATACAGCATTTTTTGGGTCCACACATCCCAGTGTTGTATTCTTGCCCATTAAAGGAACCCATTTCTTTGCAGGAATATGTGATTTGGCTGGGATATGGGATAGGCTTTCTCCACTGGCCCTGGCCCTTTACAGCCAGGATCTTTTCAGTAATGCAATTCCACTATGAATTTTGATGGCCACAGTCCAGATTCTTCCACTCTTGATCACTACTGTGTTGGGGTTTTTTTTGCCTGAATATAAAATGCTAATATTCTGGCCTGGTACCTCTGTTGAGTTTGTTCTTACAGGTGCAAATGATGACACCAGGACCAAGGCAGAAGTAGATCTGGTCTTCTGTTTTGTCTTTAAGTGATGGCACAGTTTTTGGAAGTAGCAAACAGCTACCCAAATGGTTTTGTTACAGAGACAGGGAGTAAAATGTATATGAAGAATAGGGGAGAAGAAAGGGACCAAAAGAGAGAGGCCAAGAAGATGGGAGTACAGAAAAAGAGGAAAATTGATAAATAAAAAAAAAAGTGACTAAAGCAAGAGAAGAGAGAGGGAGATTCTCTCCTGATTAGAATTCATGAACTCCATTCTTACATTAAGTCTATATATGACACCTGGCCTTTAATGTGAAGCTGCCTACGAGCATTAAAAATTAAAAGCAGAAGGTAGGATCCATCCATCTCGGGCAACGCTGCTCCCCTCCTATCTGAGCTCTGCACAAAGCTATTACACATTGATAAATTATTTTGGGTAATAGCTGAGATATTACATTGTTTCTGAGTGAAGGTAAAATCTCTCCATGACATGGGCATTTATCAGGAGCGCATTTCATCCTATTTATTATGGCCGAGACGAGATCGCAGGCTGCGGGCAGAGCTGGCACGTCGTACTGATCACCTCCCCCATCGCCTCCCTTCCCTCTGTCACTTAGATGATGGGATATTGATGGAGCTCATGACAAGTTAATTATTAACTAAAGATATGCAGTTCACCTTTGCCAGGGGAGGGGGCATAGAAGAGAGCAATGATAGTTGTTAAAAAAATAAATATATCCGTTGTATCTTAGGATTCTTCTCTCCACCTTATTTCCCTTCCACCTGTGGTATTTTACAACCCCCCCCAAAAAATCAGACAGGTCATTTGAATTCTAGTATGGTCTAGAAGGCCAACAGAAATGGAAGAACCTCTAAGAACTTTAGGTCTTATTCAAAAAAAGTTTCCACAAAAGTTTTTCTCCATTGGCTTGGCATTGGAAATATGTTAGGAGAAATTTTTACTGTCCGCTGAGTAACAGCGACTTCTTTAACTCTTGAGAGGGCCAGAAATCAGAACCACAGAATTTTGATTCTGTCCCATAAATGAATGCTTTCTTTCTTTGTAAGGAAGGGAATGTCCTGACATCCTCTGAATATTTCAGTTATTCCTTTCCACTGAGTGCTAGATGTTCCCCTGAAGGCTGGCTGGTTTTGCAGCACAGAGGCAAGAAGTTGATGGCTACAAAGCTAATGCTTGTTTGCTTGCTCATCTGAGCTCCTAGCCTAAACAGGATGAGTTTGCCAGCACATGAGGGGGACTGTGTCATATCTGCATCCTCGTAGTCTTGGTCACTGAGGGATACAGCTGCTATATGTGAAGCTTTGGGTTACACTATCAGATATGCTGAGGTATAATAAATAAGAGTTGGCCAGTTGATTGGCTGTGGATTGAGTAGTCCTTCAGTTTGTAGCCTTCACCTTGCAATAACACAGCCAGTCAGTATAACCTCATGGCCGTGTACTATAAGTTAGTGTCCCAGCTGAACTACTCTTATTTTGCAGAGAAAATGGCCAAGAGTTGCTCTGGGAAGTTTCCCTGCTGACAGTCACATCAGGAAGGCTGAGGTGCAACCAGCCCTCACACTCTAATTCTGCAGTTTGTTGACAAGGTTGGAGCCAAGGCAGTAAAAAGGGAGTTGGATGCCAGAGGTGTCCTGGTTTCAGCTGGGATAGCGTTAAATTTCTTCATAGTAGCTAGTATGAGACCACCGTTTTATTCTACACCATTTTATTCTAAGCTGCTTCTGTTTTCTCCATAAAATATCACAGAATCATAGAATAGTTTCAGCTGGAAAGGACCTTTAAAGGTCATCTAGACCAACCCCCCTGCAATCAGCAGGGACATCTTCAACTACATCGGGTTGCTCAGAGCCCCATCCAGTCTGACCTGGAATGTTTCCAGGGACCGGGCATCTACCACCTTCCTGGGCAACCTGTACCAGTGTTTCACCACCCACATTGTAAAAAGTTTCTTCCTTGTATCTAGTCTAAATCTACGCTCTTTTAGTAGAGAGTAAGACCTCTCTTTTAGGTTCTTGACCTAGTGCCATAGGACTTACTAAAAAGTTTGACCCCATCTTTTTTCAAGGCTCCCTTTAAGTACTGAAGGGCTGCAGTAAGGTCTCCCTGGAGCCTTCTCTTCTCCAGGCTGAACAATCCCAGCTTTCTCAGCCTTTCTTCATAGGAGCGGTGCTCCAGCCTCGGATCATTTTTATGGCCCTCCTCTGTACACGCTCCAACAGATCCATGTCTTTCCTGTGTTGAGGGCTCCAGAGCTGGCTGCGGTACTCCGGATGGGGTCTCACGAGAGTGGAGTAGAGGGGCAGAATCACCTCAGCCACACTACTTCTGATGCAGCCCAGGATGCAGTTGGCCTTCTGGGCTGCAAGTGCATGTTGTTGTCTTGTGTCCAGTTTTTGATCCACCAGTACTCCCAAGTCCTTCTCCTTCTCAGCTGCTCTCAATCCCTTCATCCTCCAGCCTGTATTGATACTGAGGGTTGCCCTGACCCAGGTGCAGGACCTTGCACCTGGCCTTGTTGAACCTCATGAGGTTCACATTATCCCCCTTCTCAAGCTTGTCCAGGTCCCTCTGGATGGCATCCTGTCCATCAGGCATGTCAACTGCACCACTCAGCTTGGCATCATGTGCAAACTTGCTGAGGGTACACTGAATCCCACTGTCTATATCATCGATGAAGATATTAAACAGTACTGGTCCCAGTATGGACCCCTGAGGGACACCACTTGTCACCAGTCTCTGTCTGGACATTGAGCCATCGTCCACTACCCTCTGGATGCGATCGTCCAACCAGATCCTCATCCACTGACCAGTCCATTCACCAAATCCATATCTCTCCAATTTAGAGGGAAGGATGTTGGGGAGGACCATGTCAAAGGCCTTACAGAAGTCCAGATAGATGACATCCATAGCTTTTCCCTTGTCCACTGATGTAGTCATTCCAATGCTATTTTAGCATTTTGTGGATCAGGTAGTTCTAGAAGAAAGGAGCCACTCCTGTAAGCCACCATGTCCATGGTCATTTAGAAAATAATAATGAGGGAAAATATCACAGTCTAGAGATGCCAGTTTAAAACTACAGGTATGCCAAATACCATGCAGGTTAGATTTGAACCATATAGTTCATTTATGCCCCATCTACTTCACTTCCTTGAAGAAAGCATAAGATTATTCTTGAGGATCGTGGCCTGTTAGCTTTGAAATTTTCCATAAAATGAAGTTTCACCTTTTGTCCTGCTTGTGTTTTCAAGTGCCATATCTCAAATGCCACGTCTGTCAGCTGGGATCCAAGGGTAGGGTAAAAACAATAGGTCTTCTCTGGGACTGAAAAAAAAAAGAAAAAGGTTATTTTCCTAACTGTCTTCTTATGGGCTGTGGTAAGTGATGCAAGATTACTACCTGGTGTTTCTGCAACAAACTCATCTCCCCAGAGAAAAATTTTACACAATTTCTTGATGCTTTTCAACCTGAAGTATTCCAAAACTTGTGAAAGCTGCTGGACAAATATCTCTGCTCTTTTGGTGTAAAACATATGTAAAACAGCAGCACTGAGCAGGGTAATGGAAAACAGAGTACAATTCTTTGAAATCCACCAGTTCTGTTCCCTTGGATTAGTGCCTTATGCTGGAGTTTCAGGAGCAGACATTTTGTTTCACTGATTTTTGTCTTTTCCTATGAAATCTGATAGTTGCAGTTCTGGGCTAGTTCTGAAATATCCTTTTTAAAAACTATTTTTATTATTTATTTATTTAAACCAGCTGCATTTCGTATTCCACAGCTTTGAGGAATCTGTCTTTGAATATATAGATTTCTACTTCTTTGCCTCAAACCGGGGAAGTTTAAGTATATTAAAAAGAAAAAAGTGTATGGGTTTGGATTCTCAGGTGTAACTCTTCCTCTCTGAGACTATGCTAGATGCTCTTGCACTGAAATTGCCATGTATAGAAGGAAAATTTTCAGAGTCTTCATTTGCTTCATACACTTTGGCTTTCTGAAATCTCTGATAATCTAGCTGCTTTCTATCAAAGGTATGAGAAGGAGAGATGGGATTGGGCTCCCATGTATAATGCTGCCTAAAACGTGGTGGGTCGATTAGCTATCTGGACTCCAAGTAAGAAACTGCCTATCACTGCAGTAAGGCTAATCTCCCTGTCCTTGTCTGGTCATAGTGATCAGTTTGTCCTCTACTTAATATAATAAAAAATATAATAAAAATGTATTAACAACTGTGAACCACCCTTATCCCCTTTCCAAAACCCCCTGGGATCCTCCAAGGTTAGAGGATACGCAGTATATTCACCTCAAAGAAAACGCACGTTCATTATCTTCACCCTTTTATTGCACACCTTGTCCTTGCCTGTTGCCTCTCTTGCAGTTGCTTTTTACTCTGGGCCTTGGTCTGCAGCCCCTGCCTACACAACATAGCAAGCTGTGTTGACATCACTGGCGAAATACTAATGGTGTAATACCTAGTGGTCCCATTCATCTTCCAAAATACCTTTCTGGTGAGTTTTGTGAGAACCACATCAGGCTGTAACCTTGTAAATATGTGTTCAGGAGGACTGGGCTCTTATGATATGTGACTCCTTCAAGGCAGAGACTCCATCATTGTTTCCAAACAACCTGTCCACCTGCTAGCTTTGGTAATGATCATATTCATAGCTTTTTTCTAATTTTTTACTTTACCTAGACTTTCCTCCTAAACACCTCATAACCCAAGCTGCAATTACTTATTCAAAGAATGCCTCTCACACTGACATAAGTAATAGCAGGATTCAGTGCTACCAGGTTGTTCATGAAACGGTTCTATAGCAGTACGAATAAGGGGCAGCTGAAATGGAATTGCTCTGCTTGAGCTTGAAGATCACTATGTTTACAGAATAAGCTTTATAGAAAAAGGCCTGTATCAAGAGACAGTCCATTTTGCTGAGGTGCATATTCTCATTTGGAAAAGTATCTATCCATAATATTAATCTTTTCTGGCATAAAGATGATGATGTGTGGTTATACCATTGCTGGCTACAGAAATATAAAAGAAACTTGAGTTGAGTTTATGCTAGCTTTACTAGAATTAGCTCAATTTTGAGTGTGACTCAGTGTGATTTAACTGAACTGTACCTAGGAGAGTGTATTCAGGCTGGCAGTATAGGAGGTGTCACAGGGCAGACAGTAGTAGCAAATTAGACAGAAAATACTCATCAGAATATGGCTCCTTCACAAAAGCTAGAACTGAATGTGCAGTTTAAGCGACGTTGTGTCCTGTCATATGTGATAGAGTTTTCACTGAATGTAAGCCATATCAGGCAGGCAGCATATTTGTTCAGCAAGGCTTTATGGCTGGGCTGTGCTATATGGGAGGTCATGTGCTGTGATGTGTCTGAACTGGTGTCCTTTGCTAGCCTGATACCTTGTCTTTTGCTGTGACTGAGACAAAATGAGTGAGAAGGTGCAAGGACTCCAGGCAGGGGACAGTTAAGGAACAGCTGGACTGTGGGATCACGTCTGCTGAGACTGTATATGTAGAAATTGGCTTCTTGTGCAGGGGCTTAGCTGTTGGTGTCCACACCAACCAACACAGGCCTAGATACCTATGTCCTTACACTAGCCTTATCCTTTTCAATAAGCCAAACTGGCATTAATAGTAGCTGAGGTGAAGATTGTACCAGCTAAATATTTGTGTGTGGAAAAATTACTTTGTCCTCTTTTAATTTCTGTGAATAACCCCATCTTCTTTTTATATCCTAGTTCTATACTAATGGCAATAACAAGCCAACTCCTGGCTCGTCTGTTCTAGTACTTTATTCCTCGGTATTCTCAACAATTTGCTCTTTGTGTCTTTCTCAGTCATAAGGGAAGGTAGCAGAAACATAGCTGGTCTGTCTTCTGGGGTACCCCTTATACTTTGTTTTTTGTATTCCCTGAACTGACTGGAAAAACCACTTCATCCTGTAAATCTTTCCTTGTGTTTTCAGTATTTTAGTGCTTTTAGTAAAATAACTGGTTCTGATGTCAGTAAGAAACTTGCTATTTATTAATACTTATTTGTCTTAGAATTTTTTATTAAAAGCATATTTTTAAATGAGCTTGTCTTAAAACCATCTACTCTTGCTTGTGGCGAGTCTGTCACTGTCTGTCAACTCCTTTCTGCCATTTGTTCCAGTCTTGCCTGTTGTGTCTCACCTGAGTCTTCATATGGATTTAGGTGGTAAACTGAACAGTGAGACTTTGAGCCTGAGGGAGGCAGGATGGCTTTGAGTGGTACTGCAAAATAAATCATTCCTAGTAATAACCTGATGTGCTCTAGGCCAGACATGTTGCTACTTTCCAAACATGGCAAGCACACAAAAAGGCTGGAAGCCATTACATATTACTGTGCTTGTTCCGTATGCATGCAAGCATCGCGCACTCACTCACACACACACACTCACACACACACCTTCCCCTCACCCTAGCATAAATGAAGGATCATGTTCCATATGCTCCCAGGTCAACCCTGAGAAAGAGTTTAAGCAGCTCAGAGAAACACACAGCAACTTAAAGAGTTAACCCTACAGTAATTGGAAGGCGGTGGCGGGGGGGTGGAGGGGGAACAGTGTAATGAAGGGGTGAAGAGTTTCCATAAACCCATTGCCTCAGCTCAGAGAACCTGCTAAGGGGCAGTGGTCAGAGAGAAACAGAAGGAGAGAGAGAGATATCAAGTGTAGTAATCAGAATGAAAAATGGAGCTCCGGTTACTTTAAACAAGAGCTAATTTATCACAAGAACGAGTGGATAAGTAGCTGAGTTTCAGGCGTTCAGTAAGTTCCCCGTTCTGCTCCAAAAATTATTCCACCCCTGTCTCCATGCTCCCATAAATCATCCCCTTCTTCACTTCTGCTCCGATTACCAATTACTCCTGCCTACGACACGCTTTCCCCTGCCGACACAATCTGATGGGCCCTGCCTTTTAATTTTACAAATGCTTTTTCTTCTTGCTTCTCAGCTCCCCATCCCTACTCCTCCCCTCACCAGCTTCTTTCTGTATCTTTGTTTCCCCTTTCCCTCCTCATCTACTTTTTTTTTTTTTAATTTGAAGAAAGGGAGGGCAGTAATGTTTTCTGGCACCTCCCCCCATGAGGTTGACTGAGCTGAAGGAGAGGAATAGAAATTAATTATTTTCCCCAACCTGAACTCTCTTTGGGTTTTTGAGTCCTCTCCCTAAGCACATGACAAATTCTAGATCCAGTACAGCTGTATCAAAGGTGAGAGTCTTGTTCTTGAAAGGATGTGTTGCTTTTTGTTGAGTCTTTGAAGGAAAACATAGTTTTTTCCTTTTTTCCCTTTTTCTTTATTGTACACAGAGCATTTTTGCAGAATAGAGATATTTTGTGAGCTGCACAGCTCCAGGCAGGAGAATTTTAATTTCTATTGCAGTGTGTTGTTTTTCTGCATATGCTTCACCACTGCTAATATTTGCACTGGAGTAGTTCCTAGCTAGCTGTCATACAAATATGGAGGCACTGATCTGGACTCAAACCCTGATCATTTCGACTAGGTCCACACAAGCAATTTCTGTTGGCTTCATTGATTCCATACATGAAATCAACTTAAACCCAGCTTGTACTAATAAGTGAATGTCTACTTTAGGAGAATGTGTTGAATTTATTGATATAGCTATACCTTTCTAATATAGAAACCATTGATACTGCTCATGAACAGTATTCTAGTGTACCATAAGTCTGCTGCACTATTTAGATGCTGGATGAATGTGCACATGGATTGCATATATAAAAATCCTAGAAATAGATTTCAAACATCAAAGAATTGGCATGCAGTAATGTATTGTTTTGCTTATATATATTGTTTCACAACATAAGTTATTGCTGAATGTTTGCACAAGCTACAATTGGAGCATTTGAAATCACTGTATGCCATGTTCAGCATAGAGGCAACAGATCTATTTGATTTCAGTAAAATGGTTTTTGGAGGCTTCCTTAATTAATGCTTAAATAGCCTGTAGAAAATAAAAAAGGTTCATGAGGGCTAACTTGCATGAATCTTACAGATGCTGGCAAGTCCTAAGTTGGAAGAGCCATCCCAACTGAAATGTTTACACAGGTCATCAGTCTAGCCTAATGTGCACAAAAGTATTATTTCCACCTGTAAGACATTCAACCAAATTACCACAAGGCTACTGAATCTGAAAAGACAAAATTCCCTTCCCATGCTGAGAACAGGATAGGCAAAGTGACAGCTCTGCCTGCTATGCTGCAGAGAAAGCGGCTGTCCAGAGCTGATTTTTGTGCAGGATAATGGATGGAGGAGATGGATTACCAGGTGATAAATCACACAAAGGAATTGGCTGGTGCCAGAACCCACGACCAAGGAGATAGCTGGCATACTGTGCAGTGGATATTGCCATCTCCACCTGAGGAGCAGTAGCCTTTATGCATAAACGGTAAAACAAAACAGGAGTTAATTATACTGCAGCTTCTTGACATAAGGCCTTTACAGAAAAAAAAGGGTGGCAAAGGAACATATCAGTTCATGTTTAGCTGGCAGTTTATCCTTTTTCTCTTCGGGGAAAAAGCAGAGGAAATCCTGTGTGTTCTCATATTTCCTCTTTATTCTCATTTTGTCTTTATTGTCATTGTTTAAAGCCCTAAGTGTTATTTTTGAACCAAGAAGTATCACAGGCATCTTTCAATAAAGACATAGAGGAGCTAACTGAGCATGACTCAAGTCATTCCTATCCCACGTGGTTCATATACACTCCCTCCATCCTGTCAGGCAAGGAATGGTTGCTGGCACTCGCTATATAACTCAGTAATCAATGATACTGCTCCACATCACCCTAAAGACCAATGATACTCTGAGCTCAGTGTACTCTGGGCTGGGCAATCCATGCATAGGAGAGAGTTACTTGGAGATTATGGAAATTTGACTTCATCCTAGAGCATCTTCCTGTGGGCCAGAGACAATATTATGTTGGGCACTGGTAAGTTCATCCAAAAAGTATGCAGTGGTGCAGCCTGCATTTGAAATCTTTTTCCATGAAAAGCAATATAAGGCAGTTCTTAATTCTGTTATTTATTGTGCACATGAAAATAGGACCTAAAAAGAGAGCCATGCTTCTGACATGTGGTGAAAGCTGCTGGCTCATGGTCAAGACTTATGAGGATGAAGTGTGTTCTGTTTACCTGTCTTTAATAACAATACTTTATTATCACTAAAAGCATAACGGAGAAAGGGGTTGTTGATAGTGTTAGTTTAAAATCCATCTTTACTGAAGAGGGAAGAATCTGCGCTGTAAAGAAGGATACCATGTTTTCAGGTGGCCAGCAGTGGGCTGGGCTGACATCGCAGTGGAAACTGTACTAAAATAAACTGAATGATTCCTGACTTGGGAGCATCCCAGTCCCCACTGCCTGTGTAAGCATGAAGGTGAAAATGATGATCCTGTTTTGATAGAGCTGTGGAGGAAAGTTGATGGCAAAAAATCAGAAGGGGAAGCTACACAAATGGTCCTTGTGCAAGGTGATTCTGAAACATCATATTTGTGAAATGTGCAGCAAAAATAGAGCTTGTGAAGCTCTCTGAAAGGGTGGGGAGCGGCTGGGAGCCGCCAAAGAGTTAGTGAGAGAAAAATCTTTGAACTCCTTTTTTCAGGAGGACAGTAGTCCATGGATACATAAACTTTGCCTCATCAAAGTTTTGGGTATAATCTCTAAAGCCTTGTGTGACTTGAGACTTCTTTAGTAATTGCAACCTGACACTGTTATTTTTAATAATGTAAAGGATTTGACAGCTTTGGCAAAGTCATTCATTACATGTGAAATTAACCCATAACTTGGTTCATGAATTGCAGGGTAACTGAGATTCTCTCTGTACCCAGACATATGGGCGCTGCGTTAGCATCTGAGACACTAGTGGGCCAGTGGCCCTGACTGTCTCTTTTAGGTAAAGATCCTTGAAGCTTGACCTATATTTTTTTAACGTAATTTAAAAAAGGTGGTTTGATAGTAGATTAATCTTCCAGCTGGCTCCTCCCAAGGACCTGGCATATACAGAACACTGGTATGACAGATCCACTACCTTGCTCTGCCGTCTCATTGTTGAAAAACTCTGTGTGAGTGATTTAATGTTCAGAGTTTTCCCTAGAAATCCCTACTATTTCACAGCAGTCTCATTCTAGAGAAAGAGGCAGTGACCTTAGTTTGCCTTGAATCAAGCTTTTTTACACTTAGATTTTTAGATGCTCTGACAGCTCCACTGTTTCATGGCAGTATGAAATTTGTCAGGGAGAGAACTTTTAAAATGGGCTATTTTATTGTTTTCAGGATTTGGTTGCTAGAAATCACTAGTTCCTTCCTGCAGCTTGTGTTTTTCTGGAAACCCACTGATACGGTATCAAGGCAGTAAGTAAACATGCAGGCTGGGTGTCCAAGCAGAGGCAGAAAATTATGTTGAGTAGTTTGAAACCTGGCAGAGTTGTGTAAGACTGTGAGCAGAGGCTTGCCTGGACTGCCTCCCACCCCACCTCACCCTTCCCTTCAATCTGTTAGGTTGCTTCCCCAGGGCCCCCGCATACAAGAAGCAAGGGCCCTGCATTTCCTTTACTACCTCCCACCCCTCTATGTGACACCAGCTATCCATTCCCCACTTCAGCCAGTACTGACTCTGCTAGCTGACAGCAAGAGCAAATCTGAGAGCTTCTTTCATAAAGTACCACTGAATTTGAGGTAGAATAATTATTTTTGGAACCCACATTTGATGTAGGGAAGGGATGCGCGTGAGGCTTTCTCTGCAGAACAACTATGGCAGGAGCAATGGCCATCAATGTTTCTCCCTGCTGCCTGTTGTCAGCACCATCACCCTGCCTGTGAGAGTATTTTGCTCAGGAGTCTGGAGAGAAGGTTTGACCCTTCCACCCCAGCTGGGTGTACGTTTTTGCAGCAGGAATGGGGCTGAGAACTGCCTATCCATTCCACAGAATGATGGTGGGCCTTGCATAGGTGACTGGATGTTTATGATACTATCATTGTGAAAAAGGACCCTTCCCATATTGAGAGATCTTCAGGCTGTACTAATGCTACCTGCCACATCCACTGTGTCTTGAAAACAAATCTCAGTGAGGAAGGTTATCATGGAGCTCTTTAACCAATCCCCTCATATGTCTGTGACATCAAAGAAACCAATTAGTCTGTGCTGCCTGCTTGCCTAAACCTCACTTAGAAGAAAAAGGAGCTGGCAGGATTAAGGATGCACTGAGAGAGAGGGAAATGGCTGTATTTCAGAATCCCTGCCTAGAAGTAGTCATGGGTACCCTGTTTAGTTCTGGTTTTTTTCAGTGACAGTAACATTAGTGTAAGGGAATGGATCTTAACCGTTGAGCTGCCTAAAGCATTCAGTTTGAATGACTCATCTAATGCATTCAGTCTGTTCCTACCCTAACACTTATTTGTCAATTACTAATCAGCTGACATTGAATTTTCCAAATACTACTGTATACTTCTTAATTTTCTGAGACTAATTTATTTAAAGAAGTACATTTTACTCCCCCAGAGGAGGAAGTGAAGCTTATATGTGTTCTGAGGAGAGATACACAGTTTCTTCAAGCATTCAAGATGTCCACTTGTGAAAGGTTTAGGCAGAAGGACAGTGAGGCAGAGAGAGACAAACAGATTTTGGAAGTAATACTCCATTTTATAGAAATTTTTCACTTAGCATTTTCTGGAAGTTGACTCTGGGATTTCTTTCTTTTGTGACATGACAAGTACAAGTGTAAAACTGACCTTTCTGAAGTCTTAGAGT
The DNA here is from genome assembly GCF_963921805.1 of Phalacrocorax carbo. Taxonomy (NCBI): domain Eukaryota; kingdom Metazoa; phylum Chordata; class Aves; order Suliformes; family Phalacrocoracidae; genus Phalacrocorax; species Phalacrocorax carbo. The sequence continues at coordinate 13,425,014 of NC_087521.1, read as the reverse complement.
AGCAGAGTTTAGCTCTGCTCTGAAAAGTGATCACAGCCAACTTTTTATTAATAGAGAGTACTGGGATGCCCCAGATAATGGGGACAATGGAAAATACATTTCTGAAAACTGTCTTTGAATATGTTACCTTCTTGTTAGTACTTATGTAGAGTTAACCTTACTGACTCTGGAATCAAAAAGAAGCATTTGTTATCTTTTTGTAGTTCTATTGAGGCAGCAGGGCCATAGGGAAGGAAGCAGAATTCTGTTCCTCCCTTACCTATGGAATGGATCTGATCTGTGACTTCCAAGAAGACACATGGAGGGAGGCAGGGGATCTGTTGCATTGTACCTGTACCATTAGTCAGGGCCAGACAATATTTAAGCAGTAGAGCATTTCTTACTGACAAGGCACAAAGAATCAGTTTACAGCATGATATTGCAAGACCTGGGTGAGTTTACTCATGACGAGTAATGGTAGCCTTATAAGAACAAGCACATTATGTTTGGAGTCATTAGGCTTCAAGTACTCACACCTTCCCCTATGTCTTTAGCCACCATGTCATTTACAGAAGTTTGGAAAAGACAAATAGATATAAGTTTACATTGCAGTATGCACATATATGCATGCACTGATGGCCAAATATTTTCAAGAGAAACCATTCATGTGGTGCATCAGAGCCCAGCTATAGTGACCTTAGGAATCCTGGAGGGCTCATCTTTTTCTTCTACAGGAAAAGCCTCCAGGGTTTATTGCACCAGGCTTTCAACTTCGATTAGGAAAGATTTGAGCCTGTGTAGCTTCCAGGTAAGTAGCTGGTGTTTCCAGGTGCTCAGTACTATTCTGACTTAAAGCTTAGCTAGATTTTGGAGTAGCCTGGCTCTTTTTATTTGTGTGCTTATTAGTTAGGATGTTCTGGGTGGGTTTTTGTCATTCCTCTTTATGGATGTGCCTGGATTTTTATACTAAGACACATATTATAAATTAACAGATAAATCTTTATTGCGGTCACTTCACATACTCCCTGTGATTTACAGTACAAAAATTTGATGCTTTAGTTTACCAACAGGCTGCCTAATTCAGCTTGCTTTCTTGAGTCTCTACTGCTGTGTTAGGGCATTTCTCAGACTACCTACCAAGCTGCATTTTTATTGTTATTAAATGCCTCTATCCCTAAGTGCTAGAAATCTATCTTCTTTAATTCCAGGCAATAATATCTTTGGAGAAATGCTTTTTTATATTAGTTCAAAACAAGAAGAGTCTGGATAAAAAATGGAGGAGTACAAAGAATCTGGTTATGCTGCTGAGACCCTGAAAAGTGTATAAGAATATGTAAGAGAGTAGTAAAGAGGCCGCTGCATATCACCATTGGTCCCCCCAGCAAGCGGACAGAATTACCTACCTTTGTGCTGTAAACTGTACACCATCAGCTGGCAATAGGGATTTTCATCTAGCTTGCATAGTAGTTTTGTACTCTTAAAGGAAAAGCACCTGCACAAGAGCAAAATAGAAGATGGGATAAAAAGCAATGAGGTAGTTGGCTTTGATAACTGGCTAGAGCTTGTTTATCATAAGTTCAGAAGATCATTGGATAAGGTGCCACATGATGATTAGTAGAAGAATCGTAAGGGTACCTGAAGGGGGGAACAGCAACAGGTAGTGCTGAAAGTCGAAGTATTATGCTGAAAAGAGACTTTTCTCAGGACTGATCTTATCTTGACCATTAATGGCCATGGCCAAATGATCAGCATGGTGGTAATGAAATGTCCAAAGCTAGGAGGCATTTTCAGCATAGAGGTGCTTTCAGTATAGAAATTGAATTATTGTGCAATTGTCCAAGAGACTGTTATGACCACTCTTCAAATAGCATGTACAATTCAAGTCACCAATATCTCAGAAGGATGGGTATGAAGTGGAACAGAGCACAGAAAGGTACTAGGTTGACCAGTGATATTGTGAATCTGTTTTATAGGATATTAAGAGCTTTGCTAGTTCAGTCAGGCAAAATGAGGAAAGAGGGGATATGATTTCTGTCTATGAATACATCAAACCACAAAGCCCTCAAGAGAGAGAACAGCTATTTAAGCTTAAGGACAATGTTGGCACAAGAACAAATGGGTATAAACTTGCTGAGAATAAATTAGTCTGGAAATTAAACAAAGGTTTCTAACCATCAGGAAGAGAAGTAAGATTCTATAACATCCTTCCAAGAGAAAAGAAACAGAATGAATTTGAACATGGAGCCTGAACTTTTATGAAAGGGCTTCTGTGGTGGTGCTGGTAGCAGGTAGAGAGTGGACTACATGACCAAGGAGTCTGTTCCAGTCTGTGCTCCCACCCTGCTCCCCTTCCCTCACCTTATACCATGCCCCTTCTCTTTCTCTGAGCTCCACCTGCTCCCGCTCTGAAGGCACCATGGACCCCTTATCAGAATTCTGCATTGCAATATGTTGTTTTTAATCCTCCCCATATCTCCCTTATTTTTTTCCTTGCCGAGCTTGCTGGGCTGTAATGTTTCCCTTCGTGTAATCCATCACAGACACAATGTCGCTTGTGCAAATTAAAATGCACCTCGGAATAATAAAAAAGGGCCTTTTTTTTTTTCTTCCTTCCCAGCAGCAGTTCCTCAACACAAACCATTTGTCTCTGGGAAGAATTTCAAGAATGTTAACCCTGTGTGTGCTCCTGTAGGGTACACAGCACCTCCTGTGGGAACAACAGTTAGTGGAGACTTGTTTAGTGGAGCAAGCTGCCTTGCTTTGTGGACCTTGCAGATAGCTGGAACTGTAACTCACTTGTTTTCTCATGAACACATTGATGATAGGGTCCAGTGCAGCAAATTAGAGGTCCTCCATATCCGGACAAAGAGGTACAACACAGGAAAACTAGATAGCAAACCACGTGATTCTTCACAAAACTCAAATGGTCTGAGTTGAGCATTGTCCATTGGGACCTTTAGAAAGAACCACTAGAAAGTATTTGAGTGATAAAAGAGTCACCAGGCTATCCCATGCTGCTGTACACTTCTGGAGGCTATAATTGGCCTGTGGGTCAGACACTGGTCACTTGTGATTTAGAACTAAAGCTACAATGAACTGTTGCTAAATGAGTTCCATCCTTGCTGAGACAGTGCATGTAAAAGGTTAAGTCAAGGACAGGATTTTATTTCTTCCTTCTTTCACTGGGGGGAAGATGTGAATTTCTCCTCAGTGGCATATAAATTCTATGGTGTTAAATATGCATTTTAGAAATCCATTTTATGTGACAAGAAAGGTCCAGAACTGGACTGAGAAGTAGGCAGGTACTAGAGGATCTGAGTGCTTGGCCATAGAAAGGATGAGGCATTGCATGGCCATCTAGGCTGGAATGACATGGGAATAACAGTGGGGACAGTGGATCAAGACTCCCTGTGGAGGAGCACTGGTACTTGGATAGAAGATGCTTCCATAAGGTCATTATTGAGAGACAAGACATCGTTATGGTTTATGGCATATGTTTTTGGCGTATGGCTTAGGATTTTATACATCCTAGATTTTCTCAGGCACAGCTGGATGATTTTTCTCACTTCCCCAAACAACTCTTTCATCCCAGACTTTGAGTCCCATCACAGATGTTGTTTTATTTACAATCACAGTAAGGGTCCCAGTGGGTCACCTCATACTCCAATAGGACCTTTATTCCTTACTATCCAACTCCTCTCTCGCTCCTCCTTTTTCTGTTCAGGAGTTTGCTAAGCTCTTCACTGTGTGACCTTATTGAGAACTATTGTTAGCATTAGTGCAGTAACAGTTACATGGCTTTCCAAGTCAGGCACAGGCACTTTGACTTGGGGAGAAAGATTTCCCCAGAACAGGAGCTAGACTAAGCCATGCAGGATGCAGAAAAGGCAGCTGGTGTGTGAGGGGAAAAAAAAGGCCAAGCCCAGCATGAAAAAAGCAATTCAAAGCTTGATGTCTCTGGCAAAGGAGGTATCTTCATTGTTCATCATCCTTATTTGAAATAACAAGGCCAGGCGTGGTTAGAGAAATGGGCATGTATCCAGCAGTGGGGAAATGCACAGGCATGTCGAAGATCACCAGCTAGGTTTCCAGGGGAAGCTCTTCTCTCTTTGGATGGGCCTGGACTTTCCCTCACTAATTTCAGTGAGCTCAGACATTTTAGTGTGCTTTAGAGGCTGGGTAGGTGGTTGGAATTCACTCTGTAGAGCAGCAAATTCTGTTTCTATAATGTGTTTTGTCTCAGCAGCAAGGTTGCTCTGTTCTTCATTTTCTTCAGTGGTCCTAAACAAATGACATAAAATCCTGGGAGGCTCTTCCTTTTCAATCTATTATTTTTTCCAGTTCTTCCTACTGTGAGTCTTGCTGTTACTAAGCTTCATCCTTACCATCTGAAAAGAATAATTCCAAGTTCAATCTCTGCTCAAAATTTTTGGTGCCAAAGAAATACTGCTGTTTTCTTACAGGGTCATTGTCTTCCTTAATCTCCCACTTATGATGCAAATCATCTCATAATTCAAAGACCCACCAATTTTCTGGTAAACTTTCTATTTCCAGTAGATAGAAGTTTTTAATTCTGTCAAGCCTTATTTCCAAATGAAACAAGGCTTAAGTGATCACACTGTCTATGACTGTCTTTTCTATATTTTTTCACTCATTCCTCACAATAACTTTTGAATTGAACCTCTCACCCCCAAATAAATTTACCCAGAAGAGCTGCAGAGATCTTAAACATGCTAGGTCCCAACAATTTCCCTGGAAAGAGAAGACAATTTTTCAGTGTCTGCACTGAGTGAAAGTTTCCTAACCTCACTCCTTGTTAGATGGACAAAGGACAGTCCTGCAAAAGGGGTTTATGAATGTCCTAACTGTGGGGAAAACTCTGATTGGAGTTCATCTGGTTTTATATGCAGCGTAGTAAATTCAGCACAAGACGCAAAGCCATAGGAAGCTAGAATTCATTCATCCCACTGCTCACAAAGCTACTCTTAATGGGTTCAGTGGATAGTTTCAGGATTCCCCCAACATGCTCAGTTCTACCTGGTGTGTGAATTTGTATGTTCCTTTCTATTGCCTTTTTCCAGTCTGAATTTGAATTTTCTGTTGCATTTCGTCACATGACACATCTGGCTCACACCTGACTCCAAAGGCCTTTTCCACTGCATATTCACACTTTTCCCGTTTTCTTGTGTTCTTGAGCATAGGGTGTCTTTAGCAAAGCAATTTGTTCTGTTTAAGTGTCATGTCCATGGCAACCCCTCATAGCAGGAGGGAAAGTAGCCAGCAGTCCTCAAAGGCAAAAGAAGACAAGCCTAAGGTGGTGTTGCAGAGCCTACTTGCTTGATGGGGCCTTACAGCGTTGTTGTCTGCAGCAATATGAGAAGGATGCCTACCTGGTTCATGGGCAGTCCTGTGGTTAAGTATGTAGGTTGCTAGAGGTTTTAGAACACCTTGAGAGAGAGCATTTGCAAAACAAAAAAGGTTGTAAACAATTTGGAGAGTAGGGAGTTGTGAAAGACTATGTTTGAATCCTTGCTGTGTTTGACCTTGGGAGCTCACTTCCCTTACAGTGTCTCAGCTTGCCCAGGTGCAAGTGAAGATCAGTAACAGCTATCTGTGTCTCTTATCATTAGTGGAGGAAGATGAGATGTAGTTGTCAGGGGAAGAATCACCAAGTATTGTTACTGTTCTGTTAAAGAGAACTAGAGTTTAGCAGGAATGACTTTCCAGCACCATGTAATATTGAGAGGAATTGTCTGCCAGGCCAGTAGTGCTTGAAAGTCCTTCCTGGCTACATGCATGTATGTTCACTGAGTGTCACGTTTTCTGTTTGAGTCAACATGGGAACAGGGCCAGCTTTGGGCATAGAAGGAGATGATAGGGAGCTGGTAAAAGCAAAACCAGGCATGACACCCCGTCCCATTCTTAATTCTATGCTGGCCATTGATCTTTTCCTCACTGCCAAATCTTGAACTACAACAAAGGCAGGAGGGCAGCTGCACTGAGCAGAACAATTCATTGAACCTGCTTCTCACAGAGCCTGACAGAGGTGGTTGCCTTTGCAGCCCTGCCTTGACCAGCTACTGCCATTGCCCTGGTGACCTCCTCCTGTGAAGATGTGGTAAGCCCCAAGAAGGGATTTTTATTCTCATCTGCAGGATGGCAAAGCTTTCTGGGGAATCTGAATCTGGGGGAGCACTGTGAAGGGTATTGGACAGCATGGTTCTCATCTTCTGGACTGCTCTTTCCTTTCTGTGTTAAGGCAGTGTCCCATAGTACCCTTTGGTAACTACTAGGGCAGTGTGGGAAGAAGTCCACAATCTCCTAGAGCTCTCCAACCCACATCTTCTTACAGTTCTTCTCTACTGGCATCCAGCGCTGACCTGACCCTCTCTATTGAATTCAATGCACTGTGGAGCAGCTGAAGCTCTTAGCTAACTGGAGAGAAATGACTACCCCTTTGTCCCCTGCCCTCTTCTGCAGGAACCCAGGGAAGATGAATTGGTCTGTTGACTCTGAGCAGAAGTTACTTGATAGTTGTGTGCTTCTCTGGAAAGCAACCGCACTGCCCTGTGCCCACATCTTGTTATGTGCTGGCTTCATTGCTCTGACAGCATGAAAGATGTTTGGTTTGGTTCCTAATGCTGTTATCATTTATCATCCTCTTGTAAAGCCAGAACCTGCTGCTCACTCGCCCTCCCTCTATGCTAGGTTTTGTGCTCCCCCTCCACTCCTGCCCTGGTAGGGAAACAGCTTGTATGCCAGAAACAAACAGACTTTCCACTGGGTATTAGAAAAGACCCTAAAGTGACTGCTGTGACCAATGGTGATGGTCTGACTGGGTTTCAGCTCTTGGGCTTTGGAGGAGCAACTCCAATCATGGAGTGGAGAGCTGATAGTAAGCTTATTTGATAGCTGATCTTTATCCCATAGAGGTGGTAGCTGGTCCTGAATCTGGGGAACTCTTACAGAGCTGGTGCCCAACGAAGGACATAAGCATTCATATGCTAGAGATGGAAAAAAGGATGCAGTGTGCAAAATCCCTACCCTTCAGCTCAGTGTAAGTCCCTCAAAGATGCTTGGGCTATAGCATGTCTGTGTCAGAGATGTGGAATATGTGGGGCTAGAAGATAACTGAAAGAGCATCCTACCTTCTTCAGTCTTGCATCCATGGCCCAAAATAATCCACAAGCAGCCCTGTAACTGCAGATCAGTGGTCCAACAGTTTCTGTGGACAAGCTGAAATAACTCAGAGGCAAGCAGAAATACCTGTTGGGACCTGGAAATGACAGGATGAAGAAAGGGGACTTAGCATTCACCCCTTTCTTCCCAGTCTGGCAATGATTTCAGATAACAACAACCTGAAGCTTGCAAAAATGTAGTTTGGAGCTGGAGGTATGCAGCACACTGCTACCATTCATGGTGTAAACATAAACTGTGCTAAAGGATTTGTTTCTCTTCCCTTCCCTGTCTCACTCTTGATTCAGCAGAAATGACGAGTCTCATTTCTAGAAGCCTACAAGCATTGTACTGTGTTTCTAGAAATATTGCATGCACCCTATAGGAGACTCCTCAGCCTGCCTTGGGGAGTCAGACTGTAATGGTAAGACTGCTTGCAGAAGGACCAGCTTTGCAAGGCTTTTAATGACGTGGGCTCCTTTTTTGGGAGGACTGGGTCTGGTGTCCTCTCAGTGGTTCAGAGCAGCACGCATTACAAATCTGCAGCTGGGTTAGTGGCACGGTCTCTAATTTCAGGCTCTTCATGGAGGACCAGGTTTGCCCTACACTATTAGATGTTTTCTAAGAGAGCAAAAGTTACTCTTCACTGACTGGCATATCTGTACAGTACTTCTCATACAAACCTTTTGTATATCTGTATTGCTTGCCAGGTGGAAGTGCAGTGCTGAGAATTGTTGCCTTAAATCAGGTCTCTAACACAGCACTGGCTTTGCTCTTGCCAGGCTTAGAAGGATTTTGATAGGTATTGGACTCCAGGCAGAAGCATGTTTTGCTATGAAATCTTCCAGTAAGCAGAATGATCTCACTCCATGGGCAGGCCATCATCCTTTTCCTACGCATCTGCCAGCACTGCCAGCATTAGAGTCTTATTACCCTTATTTATAGAGCAATATAAATGTTCTGAGCACTTTACAGATACATAAAAGAGAAGATTCCCACTCTGCAAGGAGTTGACAGTAACTCAGATGTGCAGGAGTCATGACACAATAACTCAAGTTCTGAGGAGGGCAGAAATGGTGGAAGAGGAGCTCAGGGCAGAAGTCTTTGCAACAGGAGGCTGTGAGAAGGGGGAAATTATTGGCAACAATTTAGTGCAGGAAGCAGGTGTGGGTGATGTGGCCAAGGTGATGATGGGAGAAGCTAAGAGAAGGTGGCAAGGTAGAGGGCTTAGAAGTTGACTAGGAAGGGACTAGGGAAATGTAGGCAGTAAAACTGCTATCAATGGACGGATGAAAAGCAACCTAACAAGTAGTGCTCCATTCCTTTCCCACTCCTAGCACTTGGAAAATTGAGAACATCTGCACGCTCCCCACTTTCCTCCTACTGCTCTGGCAGCTGAGAAAGAGAGGGAATGGTGTTAATAACTATCATTAGCAGTACTTAGAGTTCATCTGCCAGGAAGGGACAAGGGCTGCATTTGCCAGAGAAGTTCACTTGTAATTGGTTCTACTCACTCTAGCCAGGACTTTGCCTTCATGGCTTAGATAGAGATCACCAGCACCTGAAAACCATTCCCATGCAGTCACAGGTAGCTGAGTGCTGAGATTCATGCTGTCACCTCACCAGGCACTGGCTATGGGTGTTGCAGGGCTGCCACCATCAGCCTCGCAATGCTCGCACATGAATTGTGTTTTTTCCCCAGTGACTGCCAGGGCCTGTGTATGACACGTCTCCTCCTTCATGATGTGCTAATCAAATCCTTGCATTGCTTCTCTCTGCAACTCTAGTTTCCAGTGTCAGCTTGTGTGTCCCTGGGCTGGATGCACATCCCTGTTTTAGGTACATCTAAGATTAACAGCAGTGGAGTTGCTATTTTTTTTTAACCTCTCTTTTATGGATACATGCTGTCCTGTAAAGAGAATTACAGACTACAAGTCAGCAATGTCTCCTGTCCAAGTCAGTGCATGTCATCTGTGCTGACCTTCCTCCACAAGCATGTTGGTGATTGTGGAAGAGGGCTGACAGGTTTTTCTTTTTTTGTGTGTGTGTGTCTGTGGTAATGGGCAACGACTGCTAGACAGAAAGACACCCTTGTCCTCCCCCCTCGTGTCCCCTGCTGACTTTGTGCCCCGCTTGGGGCTAAGCACTTCTACTGCCTTTTATTAATCTTCTCCTGGGACAGCACTATCAGCGGACCATCAGCGTTCAACATGCCCTCAGTCACTAGCATTAACTCGATTAGGGCAGTGTGGAGTGACTTACAGGGAAGCTCTTCTCCACAGGCAGTATTTGCATACAGTGATTGATGCTGATACGTCCTCTAAACACATCCACATTTTGCATTTTAAACAAAGCAGTTGCTGTGGAACTGCTCCCTGTCACTCAGAGGGATTCCCAGTGCCACCATAGGACGTACCTTCCCTTTCTTAAAATGGCCTCTCTCTTTCCCAAAAAGGTCTCTCAAATGGGATGGAGAAGGTCACTGACTCCACCTTATGTTTGGAGGGGAAGAGACAAACACCTGCTGTGTGTCTTGGCTTGTGAAGTTGCTTGTGGACAGTTCTGGGCTGTGTGGTCAGTGTCACACAGTCAATGGGCTTCCCACCAAGAAGGTCAAGCTTGAATGGGGACACAGAGCCTGAAGCCTCCTGTGTATCCTTCAAATAGCCTTTCCTGGTCAGATTTGAGGCTGAGAGTAGGCTCCCCCTGCATTCACCAGCGTCTCTCTGTCTTGGGAATACATGAGCTGGCTGGCACCCATGCAGCACTGAATATATGTGTCTATTATCCACGTGTATTATGCATATGTACAATATATATTATATGTATATATTATATGTATGTATTATGTGAGTTTACACACACACATATATATATTTGTATATAAAAAATCCACCTTGCGAATTGTTCAAAGAAGCAAAAGATGCCACACTTTCTTCCAGTTTCTACTGGGGATTTTATTGCCAGGACGTGTCCAAGTGAAGTTCTGATTTGGAGGTGGTGTCCTGAGCCACATCTTTCTCTGAAGAGGACAGTGTGCAAGGGAGGAAATGGGTGAGTTTAACTTCTGTTTAAAGGAAGGGCAAAAGGAACAACATTAAATCTATGGTGATACTGCTGGTATTTACCAAGGGAATGCAGCTTGCTTTGCAAAGGAGGCAGTTGTTTTATCTTCTTTATTATATCCTAAATAGCTCCTGTATTTCAAAACAAAATGAAAATTGCCCAGAAAGTAACCCTATTTGGACAGCAGCAGGGAATTCTCTGTGCTTTGGGCCACAGGCACCCCTTGGAGTGTACATGGAGTGCAGGGATCACTGAGGAGGCTAAACAGATAAAAATAATTTACATAACACTGTCCAGAGGCCCCAGAAAGAATGCCTCCTAGAGGCTGCCAGTGCTCTTTGCCTTCCAGGTACTCGTGGCTTGCTGCACTGTGAGGGCTTGACACTTTCAACAAAATTCAGAGGCCTCTTGGCACAGTGCTCCAGTGAAACCCAGAAAAGTTTTGCTTGGGCTTAGTAGGAAATACCTGTGTTCACCCATTCCTGTCATTACTTTCTCATCTACGTGCTTATCTCAGAGGACTTGCAATGTACTGCTGGTTGCCCATTTCATGTCTGAAAACTCTGTGGTTTTGCAAAGCCAGGCATTTCATTACTGGGCTCACACTGTCTGGCTCCATAGATGTGGGAGCTCCATGGAGAAGGTGGCCCTTTCATCTCCTGCCACACTGTATTAATTTTGCAAATGTGACAAGCTCAGCTTTGCAAAAATAACATATTGCCCACGTCTTGTTCTATTTAATATTGTATTCAAATGGGCCAAGTGCTCAGTGACGTTGGCTGGGGGAAACAGCTCTGCAGACTTCTTTGTCACTTGACTGGCAGCTGGCTTCCAAAAGTAATTATAGCTGTTCAGTGCCGTGGTACACCAAACCTCTTGGGGATTAGTGAGGCATCAGGTGCACGGTGACTCAGAGGCAAGAAGAGAGATGCTCCAGTTCCCAGGCCATAAAGGCTATAGGCTTTATAAATCCTAATATCCACTTGGACTTGGGACTAAAGTGAAATGGAAGCATTGCAGTGAGCTTGCAGAGGGAGTTCTAATTTTCCAGAAAACCAAACAGGGAAATTTAGACCTTAGGAGTTTGAAAGAGAATTGCATTGCCATCGTGTGGATGCATGGAAGCTAATATCTACTCAGAAGAATCCTGGGACCCTAGTTTCTTAGTTAGAAAGGAAAACAAAGTCATGATAGATTTGAAAGTTGTTAAGTCAGAATGCTTAACAAAATGTGGAGTGGAATTATAATAACAATTTAACTATGGTAGAGTCCAAGTAAACAATGAAGTTAGTTTAATCAAAGTGATATGAGCAATTAGCATGAATTATAGTCTAATGTATTCATTAATGTCACTACTTGGTGACATTTGGTGCTTACAGAATTAGGTGTTAGAAACATTAAGTACTTAGAAAATGAATATGCAAGACAGATGAAGTAGTACAGGGTCAGCTTGATTCTTTGGTGCCTTCTTCAGGGTGGTGCTTCCAGACAGGAGACTGCATGAAGATGTTTTTAGATAAAATCCCATCATCAGCTCTGCTTGAACAATTAAAACTGGTAACTTGTTAAGTTTCTACTTAAGTAAGTGTGATTTTCTGTAGTAATTACAGTACCAGAAGCAAACCTGCCACAGTAATGAGTGTTAATTAGGCTCTATGTAATCTTAAACTAATCTAAGTCAATGATTACTAGGCAAGAAAGGGTAGGTTTGCAAATACTCATGGTGC